>NC_056739.1:1686061399-1686170950 GCF_019279795.1 Protopterus annectens | reverse complement strand
TACCTGGTGTCAAAATCATGGCATCAAGCTAAATGCCAAAATGTGCATAGTCATCCCCTCTGGAAAAAACAAAGTACCCACAAACTACCACATAGGTGGTAGTCCCCTAAACACAGAAAACATAGTAAGGGATCCGGGGACCCAAGTAGATGGTAATCTCTCCTCTGATAATCACATTGGCAAAGTGGTTAGAAAATCCTGTGTGGCCCACCTAATCACAAAAGGGTTCGCATCCAGATCAACAGAGGTCATTGTGCCCCATCTACTCATCAGACCCATCATACAGTACAACACCCCATTAGGGATGTACCTTACAAGACACCTGCAACAGCTGGAAAGATCACAGAAGTACCTCACCAAGAGGATCACTGGCCTCAAACAGATGCCCTATGCAGCTCGATTGAAGAAACTCCAGCTGTACTCTGTTGCATACCGCCTACTCAGAGGTGATTTCTGCCTGACATACAAGGCGATGTCCAACCTAGAATTGAACATGCTCCACACCTTAAGAAACCCTTATCCCCCTCGAGCCACAAACTCTAGGGATCTAAACCTCACCACAACAATAAATAGGATGTGCTGGAGGGATAGATTCCTGTCCCAGAGGCTTCCCATGCTTTGGAACAAGATTCCAATCTACATTAGGCAGAGCTCCTTGCCAACACTCCAAGAGATACCTTGAGAAGTGGATGGGAAACAATGTTTAGCCCGGGGATCACTTCAGTGGCTCTACTGGACAAAGGCACAGAGAACTAATCTAAAGGGGCAGTGAAAGCCAACACATTCTGGCTAGGCTTATAAATGCCTTTGGGCAGATAGCCTAGTACTTATGAACCTAAGGCCGTTCGTAAGTCTGATCAGCTGTTTATTTACTTTCATTCCAACAGCATGGTCTGGCGGTTTCTAATCAAACTATCTCCTCCTGGATATCAAAGACCATTTCCTTTTGTTATACTTTTCATGGCAAATTACTTCTGATACAGCTCATTCCATTACAGATGTTGCCTCTTCTGGTACCTTCAAGGGGTTGGACACAGATTCCATCCTTGAAGCTGCTATTTGGTCTTCAGTGCACACCTTTACCAAGCACAAGTTGTATATTATTTCTTGGACTGCAGCAGGTTTTGCAGATACCATTTTATATGGGCTTGAGGGCTCTTCTCAGCCTTCCACATCACATTATGTTTCTTGAGCTTTTTTTTACTCTCCCTTCCATTTAGAATACTGCAACAGTGATATAGAAAGACATCATACAGCTGTGTAAAGTCTTATAACAGTAGATGTCCTCTTCACTGTTGCAGTATTTGCTCCCTACCTCCAACCCCCTTGTTTGTTTTTTTGTTTTAATTAGATTCTCTTCTGGCAGAGTGTTCCTCCTTTTCTTCCGTATATTCTCCTTCTGGATGTGCATAGACTCCTTTGTCTTATGGAGACTTCTCAGAGACAATTCAGTTCTAGGCAGTTGCGTCCTTTTTATGCCCTACGATCTGTGCAAGGAGCATAGGTGACTGTGCATACAAGATCCTTAGGCTTTTGTATACTGGCCAAGTGTTGGGTTGCCCTGGGTAGAAGATCCCCTCTGTTTAGAATACTGCAACAGTGAACAGGACATCTACCATTATGGCAACAGTGAACAGGACATCAACCATTATGGTAAGATTTTACACAACTGTATTTTTGCAAGTGGGTGTCTCCTCACCAGCCTCAGTACTTCTATGCATTAAATAACTATGCACAATTCAGGTTATGTATTTAAGGGTAGACAATGGACTTTAAGGCCAAGTTTACAGACAGCATGCAAATTTTTCATATCTGGGAGGGGAATGGAAATAGGACAAGAACAAATGGTTTCTTTGCAAGTGGGAACACAGGTTCTAACATGGACTTTCAACATGATTAAACCCAATTTTTAAATAGGTAATGCCTGTTGGTACAGCAGTCTATTTGCAACTGCCCTTAGAGAGAGGAAGTTAACTTTTTTTGAGTATATTTAGTTTTGTGCTTTTGCTGAAAGTTAAATGGGTCAAGATTTAACAATGTACTTATGTTTTTAAGCATCACTGAAGATAAATCAGGAAAAATGTGACATGGGTTGAAAGAGAAGCATCAGCTGCCAGTGTCTGCATGTAATTTGCAAGTTGGAAACCTGCTCAAAATGACAGTCATGTATAATGTGAAAATAACTTTCAGATTGGCTGCTCTGTCAATATTGATGTAAAATGGCCTTGCAGTTACTGAAAGCGGAGAGTACTGAAGTGTAGGGTATGCAAATAGCAAAGTTACTGGAGATTCTTTGCCAAATTCACTGCTCATTACTATCCAAATTAAAGATTTCTGGATGGTTAAGTAGAATGTCAGGGACAGCAAAAAAAAGGGAATTACACTGTCTGCTAGAAGGGCTTCAGAGGCGATAAAGGAAAAAAAAAGACTACGGTACATTAACAGTAGTATGGTATTATTGGCAGAGGATTCCACTGGCATTTATAGTCCACATAAAGCTCCTATTCTGGAGCTTACTGGCATGGGAGAAGGATAACACTGGCATTTATTAATTAATATTATTCCTAAAGGTGCTATTATGGAGCTTAACAGAATTTTGGGAGAAAAGTACAGTTTTGTACCTACCATAAATGTAGATGTTCGAGGATCCACATTGCTGCAGTCATAACCTGTGGGTAGTCCGCTGTCCTCGGTCGGCCCGAATACCAAAGAGTTAGGCTGGCGTCGGTCATGGGCACCCGGAGCTGATGTCAGTACGTAGGAGTACTTAAGCGCATGACCAACGCCATATCCTCAGTCTTTCTTGCCCCAGATGTCAGAAGGCCTTACAAGGAAAAGGCCAGAGCCACAAAGGGAGAAAATAATAATTATCCCCAAGGAATAACAGCAGCCAGCAAACACACCCCCAAACCAAAGAGGGGAAGGAGGGAGGGAAAATAGGACTGCAGCAATGTGGATCCTCAAACATCTACATTTATGGTAGGTACAAAACTGTACTATGTTCTTCGTCTCACATTGCTGCAGTCATAACCTGTGGGTAGAATCCCAAAGCAAAGGAAAAGGGAGGCTGGTAAACTAAAAAGCATTAGGGGCTGCTAACATGCCCTGTAAGACTGCAGTGACAAACCCAGCCCTAGACTTCGAGAAAAGAGGGAGATGGTAATGTTTAGTAAAAGTATGAACTGAACTACAAGTAGCTGCTTCCAAAATATCCTTAGTAGCTACACCCCTCAAAAAAGCAGTAGAAGTGGCAGTAGCCCTAGTGGAATGAGGTCTAATCCCAGCAGGAACATCCTTCCCATGATGAGAATAACAAAAAGCAATACAATTACCAATCCACTTTGAAATAGTCTGCTTAGAAACAGCTTTCCCTTGTGAACCCAAAGCAAAAGAAACAAATAACTGTTGAGTGTCTGAACTCCTTAGTTCTGCTCAAATAACGTAACTGCCTGTGTATATCCAAAGAATGCAAGATTTTTTCCCCCTTATTTTGGGGATCAGCATAAAAGGTAGGAAAATGGATAGACTGGTTCAAGGCCACATTAGAAATCACTTTTGGCATGAAAGTAGGGTTAGTACGCAAAGAAACTCTATCCTTATGGAATATTAGAAAAGGTTCAACTGCCATGAGAGCCTGCAATTCAGATACCCTTCTAGCAGAAGTAATGGCCAACAAAAAGGCAGTCTTCCAGGACAAAATTCAGACGTAGCTGCAGGTTCAAAAGGAGGCAAAGTAAGCTTCTCCAACACAAAATTGAGATCCCAGGAAGGAGTAGGAGCTCTACGTGGGGGTCTTATATTTTTTGCCCCTCTAAGAAATTGCTTAAACAAGGGGTGAGAAAATAAAGGAGGGTCACAATCATAGTGAGCAGAAATGGCTGCAGCATGAACTTTCACAGAAGAAAATGACAAACCCTTGTCTAGTAACTCAGTAAGGTACTGTAGTGTAAAACTCAAATTAGGTACAGAGACATCAAAGCCCTTTGTTGTGCTCCAAAGAAAAATCTCTTCCATTTATCAGCATAAACTTTTCTGGTGCTGGGCCTCCTAGCTTCCAAAATGACATCTAAAACCTGTTGAGGAAGCTGAGAACCCACAGGCTCTAAAACAGAATACGCCAGGCCGTTAGATGCAGGGACTGCACCCTGACATTGAGCAAATGACTGCTTGACTGGGACAACAGGTGAGGAAGCTGTGGCAAAGGCCAAGGGGGCTCCTGAATCAAACTCCTCAGCAGAGGAAACCAGTGCTGTCGTGGCCAATCTGGTGCTATTAAAATCATGCAAGGCTTGTCCCACCTGACCTTCAAGAGAACCTTGGTAAGGAGAGGCAGAGGAGGAAAAGCATAGACGTGAAGGTTGTTCCAACTGAAAGATAGAGCATCCACTTTCCAAGCTTTTGGGTGAAACATTTTTGTGCAAAATTTTGGTAGTTGGAAATTTAGAGAAGCGAACAGATCTATGTCTGGAGTTCCCCAAGCCACTGTCAACTGATGAAATACCTGAGGATCCAATTTCCACTCGTGGGGATCCACAATTTGTCTGCTCAATACATCTGCTAGGGAGTTCTGTGCTCCTGGCAGAAACCGTGCTTGAAGAGTGATGTGCAAACCCAGAGCAGTCTCCCACAATATCATAGCTTGTCTGCAAAGAGGATAAAAATGGGTCCCCCCTGCTTGTTGATGTACCACATGACTGTAGTGTTGTCTGTTTGTATCAACACCTGTCCTGGTTGAAGCAGGCCCTTGAAAGCCATCAGGGCAAACTGGACTGCTAACATCTCCTTCATGTTGATATGCAAATGCTGTAGTTTGGGAGGCCACGTGTCCTGAATCCATTTCCCATTGAAGTGTGCTCCCCAAGCCAGGTCTGAGGCATCCGTAGTTAAGATCTGACTCGCCTCTGGCCGGGCCACAGAGAGTCCCTTGTTTAGGTGACATTCCTGTGCCCACCACAAGAATTCCTTCTGGATGCACGGTATTATCGGAATGACAGTGTCCAAATCGTGGCAGTGTTGAGTCCATACACTTTTGAGATACCATTGTAGCTTCCGCATATGCAGTTTGGCATTGGGAAGTATCAGAATGCAAGATACCATGAACCCCAAGGCTTGAAGGACTGTCCTTGCAGTCAGCCTGGACAGTACTGATAATTGCTGGAAGTATAGATGAAGATTTCTTTGTTTGTCCGGGGTCAGAAAAGCCATCTGAGAGGCTGTATTCAGTCTCACACCCAGAAAGCACATGTCCTGAGAGGGTACTAGACTGGACTTTGTTTCATTCACAGAATACCCTAGGCACCTTAAAACTGCTATTACATACTGTAGCTGTTGAAGTAACTTGTCTTTGTCCTGAGCAAGAATCAGGCAATCGTCCAGATAAGGATAAATTTGTATTCCCCTCAGTCTTAAGAAAGCTATTACAGGAGCCAGAACCTTTGTGAACACCCTGGGCGCAGTAGATAAACCAAAGGGCAATGCAGAGAACTGATAATAAGTGCCAGCCCGAAAACGCAGGAATCTCCTGCAGCTGGGCCTGATAGGAATGTGAAGATAGGCCTCTGAGATCCAGAGTTACCATCCAGTGATCTTTGCCTAACAGAGGCAGAAGTTGCTGTAATGTTAACATCTTGAACTTTGGGATGTCTAGGTACGTATTGAGAATTGACAAATCCAGAATTGGCCTCCAAGTGTTTCCTTTCTTTGGCACCAGGAAAAGACGAGAATAAAACCCTAGGCCTTCTTCTGACGGAGGTACCACCTGGATAGCCCTCATCTTTAAAAGCAAAGACATTTGTTCTTGAGCCTCCAGCCTTTGCTGCGGAGGTACATCTGGCATGCCTTTGAAAGGGGGAAAAGTGTGAAAATAAAACTTGTAGCCTTGATTTATTATGTCCAACACCCATTTGTCCTGGGTGACCAAATGCCAATTTAGTGCCAACTTTCCTCCTAGAGGGGCTGCCAGAAAGGAAGGATCCGGCAGCTGGAGATACAGGTCATTGGGTCTGTTTACGAAAAGGCTGACCCCTGCCCTCACCAGAAGATTGTGCAGGAGAACTCCAAGTCCTAGGTCTGAAAGAACCCTGAGCGTGAGCCCTGCCCCTACCACGTCTGGACCTGCCCTTAGACTGAAAATCTGAAGAAGGGTAAGACCATCCTCTTGCAGGCCAATTCCTGCTAAACTTAGGGGGCTGCACTTGCAAAAATTCCTTAACTGTCTGCATAGACTTAGCTTTGTCTTCCATCTTTTTCAAAACTGACTCCACAGGGGAACCAAAAAGAACTTCAGATTGAAGGGGAGCATCCAAAATCCGAGCTTTAACATGCTCGGACAAATTTTGATCCTTAAGCCAGGCATGTCTACGAATAACTGAACCAGTAGCAGCTACCCTGGAAGAAGCCTGAAGGGCATCGAAACCACACTGCAAGGCATGTTTACCAACTTGATCTGAAGCATGAACAAAGTCCTGCAATTCCTTACACACTATACCCTCAGATAAAGCATCTACCTTAGATTTTAATTGACCTAACAGAAAGTTCTGATACTTCAGCATATGGAATTGGCAATTTAAAGCCCTCATAGCTAATGTAGAAGAGGTGTACACTTTTTTATCCCACCTATCCAACGCTCTAGAATCTTTATCCAAAGGAACTGGATTCTTAACCACAGAAGCCCTGACACCCTTAGGCCCTTGAATAATGGTTTCCGGGTCAGCTCTAGGGCTCTTCTACAAATATTTATGTGCCTCTGGAACTCTAATACCTGTCTGGCTTGACAGGGGCAGGGGGTAAAGAATCAGGATTAAGGGAAGCTTCAGAAAAAACATCCTGAACAACATCTAAAACATGGGGAATAGCCAAAGGTCTATGTTGTGGCAAAAACAAAAATTCCCTAAGCCTCTTACGAGAATCTGAAAAATCCTGACCTTCCCACTTGAAATGCTCCCTCATGAAATGCAAAGTTTCAGAAAAGGAGAAATCCTCTGGAGGTGAAGCAGAAGGACAGGAATCCTCTGCATCCGAATCAGAATATGGAGGAAAATCCTGAATATCCTCAGCTGAGGACTCAGAGTAATCTGAGGAATGTTCCATTCCCTCTAAATCTGTCTCCCCCCTAGGCCTCTTCTCTGGAGGGGGCATAGAACCCCTGATCAAGGTAATCAAATCCTCTGCCATTTTCAACATATGCTTTTTGGGAACAGAGCCCGAAGAACCAGGGCTGTGGCCCGTACCAGAAATACCAGGTCTAGCCTTAGCAGGGCCTTTAGAGACTGAAGTAGAAGGCCTAATAACCTTTTGTAAGGAAGGAACCACAGTAACTTGAGAAGCACCCTTGGCCTGACCTAACTCCGGGGAGGCCAACTCCTGCAAAAGTAAAGGTTTCGGCTGGATCCACAGATTCAACCGTAGATTCCATAGAACCGGCGTCCGCAACGGACGACTCCTCCGGTTTAGACCTTAAGGATTTATCTTTTCGCTTTTTTGCGGTAGCGGGCGTCAGAGGATCCGACGGCATGTTGTAGTTACACCGCTTACCAAAAACCAGCCTAGCACAGTCTAATCTGCATTTAATGGTGCGCTTGTTAAATCTAGCGCAAAAGCGACACCCGACTACGTAGTGTTCAGGCCCTAAACAAGGAATACAGAGAGAATGATAGTCCCTATGAGGTATCCGTTTCCCACAAGAAATACAATTATTAACTTTTTCTGACATCCGGATTAACTGAGGCAAGAAAAGACAAAAATTTTCCCCAACGGGGTACTTAGCCCAACTGGTCTTCGGTCTGAAACTCAAACTGAAAATTTCAGAACGCCGAACGGCACTTGCAAACGCTGCTTCTGCTTCGGACCACGCGGCAAGAAAGACTGAGGATATGGCGTCGGTCATGCGCTTAAGTACTCCTACGTACTGACGTCAGCTCCGGGCGCCCATGACCGATGCCAGCCTAACTCTTTGGTATTCGGGCCGACCGAGGACAGCGGACTACCCATAGGTTATGACTGCAGCAATGAGAGACTAAGAACATCTAGCAGTTTTCAACAGGGAATATTTACAGGTGGGGACTGGAACAAGACTTGAAATAGTGATACATCAGGGAGACAGAAGAGAAATAACGGCATTTCTGAAGAAAAATGAAAATATTTGATAATTATACATGCTCATTTTCCTTAACTGCTCTGCTGTATCAAATAACTTTCAGATCATGCACAGATAAAACCAAGATAAATGATCACTGGCACTTTCCTACTTATTATAAAATTAAGGAATGGGTGGTGAAAATCGTAGCATTATTAGAGAAAATAATGTTTATTATAAAGGATAGTGAGTGGGATAAAATGGAACTAGACTTCCTGTTACTACTTTTATACATCTTATATCTACCATGTTTTCTTAGAGGGGGTTGACAAAGGTCAACATACTGTAGAAGAGAATTTCACAGAACAGAAGCAGCCCCTAGAGAGTGCTATCAGCAAGTTTTGTTAAGTCCAGAGCACAAAAACTTGACTTAGGAAAAGGTGGTGGAAAGGTTGTCACCAAATTTACAGCAGATCTTACTGAAATAGAAGTAAAATATGCCAATTTATATAAAGCAGGGAATGCTGAAGATAAGGCAGATGGAAATAGTTATGGAAGACAATTATGCTATGATTAGAGGAAGATAAGCCTCAATTAACCAAGGTAGCAAGAGATGAGAAAATTGTGAGGTATAATCAAAAGGGAAGTCGAGAACAGGCTGTGGAGATTTGAAAGCTAGGGGGAAATGGTAAGATCAAGAACATTTTGTTTAATATTTTAAGGGGGGACCTACCAGCATCTTGCAAGAAAGTTGTGGTGGCAGTATTACTCTGAAGAGGACAAGGACTCTCCAGCTTCATACAGTCCCATTTCAATTTAAGTGTTTCTCTAGTCTCGCTAAGAGAATGGCAAAGGTGTTTCTAAAATTGATAGACTATCAGAGTGGTTTTGTGGAGGGGAGGCAGACATTTGACAGAAAAATGACTGAGACACTAACAAAATACTGCTATTGTGTGTTAACACTTGAATCACTTAAGACACAGGCAAGCATACATTAACAAAAACAAACCATGTTAACATTTTTCAATTTAAATATCCAATTTTCTTTACTACTGTCAGTCAACATTAAAAGATTGCTGAATTTCTACCTTTCGTTAACCCTCACTCCTAACTCCTAAGCATTATACATGCATTGCTCCCACAATTTATATTTACTTCTACATAATTCACTCCTCTTTTCTAAAGATCCCTCTTCCAGGTCTTATCTTTTTATAATATTTAACTTCAAATGCAGTTGGTGTAGAATGCCATTTTCTAGTGACTTTTTTTGGCAGCCAACAGAATTGAACTTAAGACCTTACTATATCTGAGCAATTCAGATCCTGTATCCCAGCTTAAAATAATAATTCCTTTACTTACAGCCATTTGCTCATCCAATATTTCTGATACTAGTATTCTGTGGGGAATTTTTAACTCGTACTCCCAAAATACATGTTCCCAGTTACCACTTCTCCGTCTCGCCTCCATTTGCTACCGACCTGAGAAAAAAATTCTTTTGAAGTCTGGTTGGGCTATAAAAATGCCTACGCAAACACTAGATCCTAAATCTCCTGGACTTGGTTGCATAATTGAAGTCATAGAGGTCTTCACACGGTTTCTTTGAAAATTGCTTTTCTAGTCTCATCCCAATCCTTCCCAACCAGAGTCCTATAGTTATCGTGCAATATTTTATATGCTCTAATCATCATAGCTCTCAACCTCTTAGCACAAGAAATCTGGACAAAGCCAAAAATAATGAGGGACAACACCCAAAAATATGGACAAATTTTTATTGCTCTTACTAACTTAGAACATTGCTAGAATAAAACGTCTTGTGTTAACCATGCATTTCTTAAGGATATGAAGTCAAACTCAAATTCCTGTAATTTGGTGAATTCAGTTCTCACTAATTTGCCACAAAAGTCGAGAAAACCAAAAAGTTTGAGGAACAGCTAAAAAAGGAGAAATGTGGACATTCTGCGAAAATCTGGACAACTGAAAGGTATGCTATTTATCCATTTAATAGCTGCTTCTGTTCTAGAGTCACTCTACCAAATCAAGTCTTTCATTTGAAATCCCCTTATCCCTTTCTCTTTTCCTGCACTGTGATCAAACCCTGGTAGGGAAGGCAGTCTCTAGATTGCAATCCAAGTCCTCATCCCACTCAACCTTTCCTGTTTAAGTCATTTGCTTCCAATGGGTCTATATCACCACATCAAATGTTGATGAGTCCAAACACCCTTTGTTTAAACCTAAAGTCTGAGAACCCTAAACAGTGAACTTGCAGAACAGAGATTTTCCCGGGGGGGATGGGGGGGGGGATCGCTGCCCTGTGAAAAAAAAAATCACAACTTTAAAAAAACTGAAGTGGGGGGCAAAGCCCCCCACACCCCTTACTTAAATTCCAACAGAGATCACACTACAGTGGAAGAAATAGCAAGGCCCCGAAGACTACCCACCAATTTATTTTCCCTGGGAAAAAAATAAATATTCCGTAACTTCACAGTTTAGGGCTTTTGGACTTTTTGGTTCGAACAAAGGGTATTCGGACTTGACATTCGATGTGGTGATAGACCAGTTTCCAACAGCATGGCTCCTTTGCCAGGTTTCTCCAGTAAATGCAGCCCCCTCATCTATTTTCTGTACCCCTACCTGCAGTCATCTGTATTGGCAGAATCTACTTTCGCATATTGGCTTAGTTCTTAGAATACTTTCTGCTACTTTATAAACATTCTGTATGGGTTGTTTTCCTTAAGGATTTTAATCCAAAACCCCACTCTTTCTTGAACTTCCCCCTTGCTTCATCGTCCCTTTTCATTTTGAATTATAATCTTCTGCTTGTGTTATATATAGGAGCCTTAACTGTTCCATCTCTAAAATATTGTTATTGAGTGTCGTGATACAGAGAAACCATCTAAGAGTCAGATGAGATTTTATAAGTACAGCTGTGGTAGTACTTGCACATAGTTTTAATGAGGAGGATAGATGAAGGTAAAAGATAAAATTAATGTGGAAGGGTTCCAAACTAATAAGCAGCATTTGAACAGAAGAAACTGGCAGGCATGTCCTCTTTCCCCCTTTTGCCTTATGCTTAGAGCCATTAGCAACTAAAATAAGGGACCCACAAAATGAAGGATTAACTGGTACAGTAATCAGAAAAAGTGACTATTTGTAGAAAATATTTTGCACTTAAATCCATAAAATTGCATTTTTGTGTTGCAGAACACTGAAAGCTTGAAGCCTTTTGTGATGAGTGAAATTAAAAAAGTTATGTACTCACCATAACGTTCCATCTGAGTAGGTAACTTCATTTGTCAGCAACCTGTGGGTATCGGATTTGACCTCGATCTGAGCTGGCAGCTTTCCAAGCTAAAGATCCGAGCTCCAAGCTCCTCCCCCTTACCCATAATACCCTGCTACCTCCTTCCAGTCCTCAGATCGCGTTTGTCCAATTTTAGTGCGTCACCTAGACAAAACCTGAAACATCCTAACCTAATGAATACCAAAAGCTGATATTCTAGGATTCAGATAACCCGAGAACCATGTTCGGGGGAAGCAGGGGGGGGGGGTTGGTTGCTGACAAATGAAGTTACCTACTCAGACGGAATGTTATGGTGAGTACATAACTTCTTTATCTAAAGTAGTTAACTTCCTTTGATCAGCAACCTGTGGGGACAGAGTCCCCAGCTACCAAAAAACTTGGGAGGGCCTCAAGGAAGGATAGTCCGGAGTACTGCAGAGCCAAAAGCTGCTCTTCCTCTGGATATTTAATCCAATTTATAATGAGAGATAAAAGTATGAGGGGAAGCCCAAGTAGCCGCAGAACAAATATCATCCAAAGGCACTCTTGACCAGAACGCAGCAGAAGTAGCCATAGAACGGGTAGAATGGGCATGAACCCCTAAGGGCTCGGGCAGACCAGATATTTTGTGTGTGAGCAAAATGCAGTGAGAAATCCATCTAGCTAGAGTCGCCTTCGACACTGGCTTACCCAAGAATGGCTTTGCAAAGGAAACAAATGGCTGCTCTGACTTGCGAAAGGCAGCTGTTCTGTGTAGGTAAAAGCGCAACTGTCTATGAACATCTAACAAATGAAGTTTGTATTCCCCTTTATTCCGATAGTTAGGGAAGAAAACTGGTAGATTAATAGACTGATATTTGCCTCGGAAGCCACTTTAGGTAAGAAGGAGGGGTTAGTCCTGAGAGAGACTCTGTCCTTATGGGAAACAAGATATGGGGGTTTAGTACAAAGGGCCTGCAGTTCTGACACCCTTCTAGCTGAAGTAATAGCTATTAAGAAAGCAGTTTTCCAACATAAGAATTTTAAATCAACAGAAGCTGCAGGTTCAAAGGGTGGTCCAGTTAGAGCCTGAAGGACCAAGGTCAGGTCCCATAGGGGAACAGCATTCCTAATAGGAGGTCTCAAAAGAAAGGTTCCTTTTAAGAAGGCCTTACAAATCTTAGTGGAAGCTAAAGGATCAAGATAGTCTCCAATGTGGAAATGGCAGACATTTGAACCTTTACAGTAGAAGAACTGGCCCCTTGCTGAAAAATGAGATAGGAAATCAAGCACTGCTGGAATTGGAGCAGTGAAAGGATTCAAATTCTTATGCGAGGCCCAAATGCAAAACCATTTCCATTTGCTGTTATAAACCTTCCTAGTAAGAAGGCTTATGCACCGCTACCACGATGGATCTAACTGTGGACGAGATACCGTGAGTCCTGGCAACTAATGGAACTGGATCAACCATGCTGAGAGCTTGAGGTCGTCCAGATTCGGAGTTTCTAGTCCCAAAGGATGAGAAATGAGATCCGGGATGGGATCTAAGATCCAAAGAGGAGCTATGAGATGAGACCGTAGGTACGGGAACCAGGTTTGACGAGGCCAGAATGGGGCTATGAGGATAATCTTGTTCCCCAACTGACGAGCTTTCTATAAAAACTTTGAAATTAACGGAAGAGGAGGATAAGCATAAAGACTGGATGGCCAAGCATGAACTAGAGCGTCTCTGGGGCTTTCCCCCCGGGGGGAGGGGGGATTAGAGCGAAAAACTCACTGCACTTCATGTTTGAAGGCGATGCGAAGAGATCATAGCAAGGCTGACCACACTTGCAGAAGATCTGTTTCGCTACTAAGGGGTTCAGAGACCACTCGTAAGGCAAGAGGATAGTTAGACTCAGCTTGTCTGCTAGGATGTTGGACCGACCTGGAATGTGCGTTGCTAACAGAAAACGGTTGGTGGGTATCACCCAATCCCAAACTCTCATGGCCTCCCGGCGAAGAGGGTAAGACCTGGTCCCCCCTGTTTGTTGATGTACCAGACCACTGACATGTCTGTCTGAACTGCAATAGTCCCTGGTCTGGTGGGAGAAAGGCATGAAGAGCTTGCAACGCTAGAAGCACTGCTCTCATCTCCAGAACACTGATATGCAGAATGGTCTGAGTCCACGTACCTTGGTCAGTTCTGCCCATGCAATGCCCCCCCCCCACCCAAGGCGAGAAGAGTCAGTGGTTACCATGGCTTGGGGCTGTGGCATGAACGGTCGTCCTTCCCGAAGCTCCTGAGATTGGAGCCACCATATGAGGGAATTTCTGAAAACTCTGCTGAGGGGGATCGGAGAGTCCAGCGGGTGTTGAAGGATGGACCACTGGACCTGCAAGGTCCATTGGAGGACCCTCATGTGCAAGCGAGCTAGGGGCGAAAGGCTGATTGCTGCTGCCATGGACCCCAAGGCTCTCAGGACTAACTCCGCTGATGGGGCTGGAGATTGAAGGAGTGCTAGGACGTGAAGGGTTAAGCTGCAAAGCCTATCCGACGTCAAGAAGGCCTTGGTCTGAAGCGCATCTATTCTGGCCCCTATGAAGTCCAGGACTTGCATAGGTTGAAGAGATTTCCTGTAATTTATAGTGATTCCCAACTGGGAGGCTAAGAGCAGGAAGCAATCCCTGGCTGAGCAGAATAGATGCCTGGTGGAGGCGGCAAGGAGCCAGTCATCCAGGTAAGGAAAAACATGTATTCCCTGGAGCCGCAGGTGGGCTGCTACAACTGCCATGACCTTGAACACCCTGGGGGCTGTGGTGAGGCCAAATGGTAGGACCCTGAACTGGTAATGACTGGCCCCAGCCGAAAGCAGAGAAACCTCCTGGATCATTTGTCCATGAAAATGTGGTAGTACGCATCCTTGAGGTCTATGGAGCACATCCAGTCATTCTGCTGCAGTAGGGGGAGAATGGATTGAAGAGTGACCATCCGGAATTTCTCCTTGGCAATGAAGAGGTTCATGGTAGAAAGGTCAAGAATTGTTCTCAAGTCCCCCGTCTTGGCACCAAAAAGAACCTGGAGTAATTGCCTAACCCGGACTGGTCTGGAGGGACGTGCTGGATGGCTCTTTTCTAGCAGCTTCTTTATTTCTAAAGCTGCAGCCTCCCTCTGACTGGGTGGAACATCGGGGAGGTGCCTCGATTGAGGAGGAAGGTTTATGAAGGGAATAGAGTAGCCTCTGGATATTATTCGAATCACCCAGTGATCTGTCGTGATGGACTCCCATAGTGCCAGGTGCTTCGATAAACGACCCCCCCCCCCCCGACTGCCTCCAGAGAGGAGCAGTCGGGCAACCAATCAGGGCTGCTGCGTGGGTTGATCGGAGAAAGGTTCTCGTGACCTAAAATTCTTCGGCCCCCCTCTGCCTCTGGGCCGGCTTCCACCTTGTCCCCCTCTGCCTCTGAAAGACGAAGGGTCCGGAGCGTAACGGGACTGCTGAGACTTCCGGAACCACATCTTCTGTCCTCTCTGGTTCCTGGAAAAAGACCTTTGAGGAGCCGAGAAGTGGATTCCGACGGCAGACTGTCTTCCCGTCTTTCTCGCTCTGGACCAATGTATCGTGGACGGTCTTGCCAAACAGGGTAGAACCGAAGGGAGTGTTCGCGAAGGATGCCTTGAAGGGTTCCGCAAAATCTCAAAGTCGGAGCCAGGCGTGACACCATAAGGCGATGCCTGATCCGCTGGCTCTAGCAGCCCCCTCTGTGGCATGGGAGTAGCCGCATAGAAGTGTTAGACACAGATTTCAGAGTGGCCATGCAAGTCGAGAAGGTCCATTTGTCCTCGGCCGACATGGACTCGGAGACTCTGTGTATTCCTTCACCAGATCCCGCTGAAGCCTAATCACATGGGCCAAGTAATTCAGCGCCCTTATAGAAAAGGTAGCTGAAGCAAACATTCGCTTTCCGATGCGATCCATCGTCCAAGACTCCTTATCAGGAGGCTGGACCGAGGAACTATCCTGTGCCAGTTCCTTCTTGGAGGCAGCCGCCACCACCATGGCATCTACCGGGGAACCTTTACTCCACGCTGTCCTATCCACAGGGGGACTAAGGATCTTATCTGGTCTCCTGGGGATTGGCTCTACAGTGTCCGGCTCCTTCCACGCCCTGGTAGTAATGAGGTCTACCAGGGGGTTGGCCGGAGAGGACACCCAAGAGGTAGACGGGCCTGCGTCAAACGCCTCCAGAAACACAGACTCAGCCGAGGAAGGCTTTTGGATTGACCACCCCCTTTTAGGTGCAGCATTTCCATAATGTCTCCAAAGGAGATGTTCTCGGGGGTTGACCTGGGGTAATCTTCCCCTTCCTCTAAATCGGTGTCTTCCGTGAGGGACTCTGGGGAGTCCAAGTGCCTCCTTTTATACCTACGTTTGTGAGGGACCTCCTTGGTGGGACTGTCAGAGGAGGGCTCACCAACAGGGTCATGTTCCTCCAATGGGACTGACGCAGGCTGTCCCTGGGGCCGGACGATGGAAGACAAGCCCATCTGCGAGGGAATAGTAGCTGGATCTGTAGCACGAGCAAGGGTTCTCAAACCTCTTGAAAGAACTCTCTCCACCACGAAGGCGAACCGCTCTCCCTGGGTTCCATGAGTAACACCCTCAGATCAGACGTGGGGATCGGAGTCGGAGAGATCGGACCCGAAAGGGAAGCGTGTTCTGACCGCAACGGAGCAGAAGATGCACCTACCCCCTCGGATAAGACGCTCGCCTCTAGACTCAGAGCTCGGATTTGAAAATGGATCAGACAAGCTCAAGGGCATGGCTGGCGAAAAAAAAAGCAACTACTGTCGGTGCAGACTCCCTGACTCAGACTACTGGGATCAGACGTTGGCTTCAAAACCAGATAATGGATCGGAGAAGGAGCTATGGGGGCAAAAAATGGGGCCGAGCTCCCCCGGAGGGGGGGGGGCAGGAGCACTCCCATCTGCATCTGGGCTTGTAGGAAGCGATGCATCATCCAGTCCATGTCGGCGTCTGAAAGGCTTCATGTCGACCTAGAAGAGGCCGTCGAAGCTGGCCAGGAAGGCCGCTGCGACGACCTCGAAGACGGCCGGGGCTCCTCCGTCTCTGGTGAAAAACATGGGGAACTGAGCCGAGAGGGGGGAAGACCCGGAAATCTTCAGGGGAGAAAAGAGCTGTTTAGCCAGCGGGGCCGAAGGGGCAGAGTCTGCCCGCTGCTTGTGGCTCCTATGCTTTTCTCTATCCCTCTCTCTCATTTTTCTCTGCCTCCTCTCCCTGGGAAATGGTGGGAGGTTGAGTCCCAGCCAGGGGAGATAGAACAGCTGGCTGAACAGCTGCAGCCACGGCTGGAACCACTGAGGGAGAGGAGGAAGAAGCAAAATCCGCAGGCAAAAGACCCGCCAAGATCAGCTTGTTCCTCCTATCCCTCACAGCCTGGGGGTTAAAAGCTGCGCAGATATGGCAGCCCAATGACAAATGCGCTACCCCCAGGCAAAGAACATAGAGTGTGGCCATCGGCTGGGGACAGCTTATAGCCACACTCAGAGCACTTGAAAAAAATGGCCTTAGGGCCTTCGGCCATAACCAAACACACAACCACACACTGACACTAGAATAAGGGGAAGGGTCAATATATTAAAATTAAGCTAATGGGTTTAAACTAAACACAAACACATCTAATTTTACCAAAAAGTAAAAAATTTGACAAATACTTCCTACCCAACTGCCAGAAGCTCATAACTCGTGCTTGTTAAAGCAGCGGCTAACGAGATCAGAGGACTTGAAGGAGGTAGCAGGGTATTATGAGCAAGGGGGAGGAGCTTGGATCTCGGATCTTTAGCTTGAAAAGCTGCCGGCTCGGATCCAGGTTGGATCCGATACCCACAGGTTGCTGATCAAATGAAGTTTACTTCAGATCAAAGGTTATAGCAGGGTAGACTATGTACCACTACATAAATTGGTTCAGTAATACCCATATTTATGGGGACATGAGTATTTTGTGAGGTTAGGGTGATGGTATTGTAAAGGATTGGTTTGTTTTTGTAAAAATAGAGGTAAGCTACTGTATATAGTCTCTGTATACTCTTGTTCCATTCCATCTGTAGACAATGCTTCAGGGGTGACCCAGGAGCATTGTCTGGCTAAGTTATTTGATCAGTCATGCAATACACAACCAAAAGGGAAATTAAACCATAGACACTGGGCCAAGGAAGCAGGTCATTAACAGTTTAGAGCTGTAGTCCTCTTCAACTGCTAGATATGGCTCTAACCATAAAGGCTCCCTCCCAAACTGGGTATGGCTCATTCATTCTCAGAGACCCTGAATTTCACCAACGTCAGGGGAAGAGTTGTATAGAGGGGTTCATAGACTGCCATGAGGGAGCTTTGATTATTACCAATACACAGCAATGAGGGCTTCTGAAATGGCCCTAACACTGTCCTTAGATCTAAGAGATAGGGAAATTCATGTCACTGCAAAGGTCTATAACACTTTCAAAATCAGAGTGGCTTGGTAAGCTTAATGCTCAGTCTATGCACTTATCACTACCCTTCAAAGGGTCGCTGCACTCTACAGCCAGCTTGCCCCAAACACCACTGGCACCACCCCTGGACAAGCATGCCCATTCCCCATACCAACACAATAGCCATGACTTGAGCTTTGATCACCTGGTTCCTAGCCAGAACGTTACTCCTCTTTCACTGGAGCTGGCACTATTGCATTAGTTTTTGTTCAGTAAAGAACGACCTAAACAGACTTGCATTACACTTTTTCCAGGCTCAGATACACAACACAGGAAACAGATTCAGGGTGTTATAATGCAGCTATATTCTTGTAACCTGACTAGTGGGTGAAGCACACATTAATGGAAACATGAAATTGTAAATTTCAAGGGATACAGCAGTTTACAAATTTCTAATACTTCGTGCTAACTGCTACGGTTACTGATTTTATTTCTCCTAATTACTGGTTCTTCTGAATCCAAGTCCGATTTTGTAACCGTCGCAAAAGTTAGTTTAGCAAATTTACCACCCCTTTACTTTGTGCCCACATTACTTTGCCTTCATTTTTGTTTCTATGATTTTCTTCAAATTGTCTTTCTTCTCCTAGCTACAAGAGACCTACAAAACAAGGGTACGCTATGTACTCAAGCTGGGGCTTCACCTAGTGACTATAGCTTGGGACTGCAAGGTGCACACCCAAAAACATTTCACCATTAAAAAAATCATGCTAGGCTTCTCAGTCCCAGTCATACTAGGCATACTAGTCCTTGGCCATCTGCAACTTATTCTTGTACATTTTTTTTATTTCATGCCATGCAGAAATGATCCTTTGGAGCATCTACTGTTATGGCATATATGCTTACACACTTATTTCCCTCACAGAACAGTCTCCTCAGCATTCATGGAGTGACCTTGAGTTCATGGAACAACCTTTACTTCAAGGGGCAATGCAGGCTGTTAGATCTCCAAAAAGGTAGACTACTACCATTTCTTACTCATTCTGGATATGGCAGTGGGTGATTACATCCTGCCCTATTCTGGATTTCAGTACGTTTCACCCTTGGTGACTTCAGTAAGAAAATGGGAAGGCAAGAGTTCATACTTCCACTGTCAAAAGGGGACATGGGTGGTGCTCTACACAGACTTGTACAAGCATCTGGGAACCCAAACTCCTCAGACTTGCCCCAAGTCAGTACCGTTCTCAGTACATGCTGCTGCCTTTTGCTTCTCGGAGTTCATAAATGTCCCTGAATTAGTGGCAAAAGCCTTGAAATACCTTCAGTCTTCCTCAGTGTATGAAAACGGAAGAACTGCTAAGGCAGGGAAAGTTATCACTTTTGGGAAAATTCATTTACCAACTAGTAATTTACATTATCAGGATGTGAGCAAATGTTTTGAGAAAGACCAGGAAAGTAAAAGCTCTGGTTGAAAGAAACAGTGCAGCTCTTTGGCAAAAAAGCAGTTTGATTTACATGCTCAGTGATGGAAATGGCTTCAAGTAATCGGAGAAAAACATCAGATGTACTCAGAGGTATTTAAAATAAGTGGGATATTGGAGGAATATTAAAAATTCCTAACTAAAAGATGAATAGAAAAAAAAACTTTACCTTGCCATTCAGATGGACTGAAAATTGCAGAAACCAGTGTGAAATGAAGGAAAGGACAGGCTGAACATTTGGGGCCTCAAGAAGAAATGCTAAAAAAATGGAGACAGAAGACAGTACACAGAAAAACAAAACAAGAAATTACTGCTGTTCCAGTTTACAGAGTTGTTAAATTTTACAAAAAAGTACAAATAAGCAAATGGTCTAGTACTCTACATCATAACAGAGTACACTTGTGTGCGCTTCAAATATGGCCATAAGGCGGCAGGTGAGACCTACAGTAACACTGCAATCATATCTGCAGAAAAAGCGGCTCCTGACAGAACTAGGCAAGAGAGAAAAGTATTAAAAACTGGGGACAACAAGGGAATGGAGAAAGGAGATTCTGCCAATAGAGATTATTGCAACTGGGGATATAGACAACAATCAAGTGTGAGCTGGAATTTATTGGAGAAAACTGGAAAAGGAACCAAGGTATTGGGAGCAAATAACTAGAGATGGAAAGGTAACAGAATAGGAAGAGGCCAAGAATTTATTTGGACTGCAGGTTAGAGATTGCCTTCTCTATCAAAGATTAATAGAGTACAGGTAAAGAGAAATAGGGAAGGTCTTAAACAAAAGGCCAGCACTGGTAAAGTTTTTTAGTAGCATCTAGAACAGAAGCTGCCATTAAAAAAGGATTAATTATTGGAGCATATAAAATACTGCATGATAACTATAAGAATCAGAGGAGGTTGGAAAGGACTGGGAAGAGATTCAATAGGCAATTCACAAACAATGGGAGGATATGTACGTCTCACAAACATGCAATAAAATCTAGAAGATGTAGGATTTTTGCTTGGAAATGTTTGCAGACATTTTTATACCCCCAAGTAGACTCCAGAGAATTTTTTCTTAGGTAGACAGCCAGAGGTGTGATGGCGAAGACAGTAGTACTTCGGAACATACTTTCTGGGAGAATGGTGGGTTGGCAGACTAAGGATGCCCTGCGGGATGCACTATCAGATGCTGGCCGAGTGGACTGGTGAGACGAGGGAGATGGAGTTATGATACAAAATCTGAATTGCCTAGACATGGTAAGGCCTTGCTTGTCTAATTATGGTAGCTGCCAAAAACAATTACTAAAAAAATGGAAATCAGAATCTGACTAGAAGTAGTGAATAGAGTAACAGATTCAACTGAGATCTTTAGAAAAGGATAGGAGCAAACTACATAGGAAAAAATGGAAATTGTGGACATACAGGGAAGGAAGGAGATTTAAAAGGCAGGACTTAATGAGCTATGTAGCATTTGATTGAAAATGATTGGGTAGATAAGTGATGTATGTCTGCAAATGGGAGTGTGTCAGTATAGTTTGTGATGTAAAACGCTTTCAACTAGGATTGTGTTGGTGTGGTTGGTTTTCATTTATATAAATGTATGATTGTTACATTACTTATGACATAAGCAAAGATGCTTCTTGTTTAAGAAAGGGGCAGGAATTGAATGTTATGTAATGTTGCTTAGGTTATGATATATAGCAATATATGTGAAGTATAATGTTTAATGTTAATACAGTTAGACAAATTTACATTTATACAAAAATAATCAAGGTCACAAGTGATGGCTCAATAAAAGGTGTTTAAAAAAACAAGTGGGGACACTAGAGTATTTTGTAGAAAATGATTTGCTGCACACTAGGCAAGACAGAAGGACATTTCTTAGATATATATATATATATATATATATACAGGCAGGTGTAGTTTAAACTATTGCCAGCATTCAAATAGCTAGATGAGATTTTAGTCAACTAAAAGCCAGAAAGCTGAAAGACTGCTTACTCGTCAGTAAAAGTGAAGAGAAGCATTTTGCAAGTGAAACATTTTCCATTGTTCCAAAGGAAAATGCTTGCTTTTAAAAAAAAGCCCAGGAGCAGACCAGAAGAATCGGAGACCGGTGCAAACAGATTCCGATAATAACCACCTCCTCAACAAAGTGAATAAGTAAAGGAACTGTAAAGCACCAATTCCACTAGATTAGTCATGTAAACTGTGGCTCTGTAAAAAAGCAGATGAAATAGGACTAGTTTGTTGACTAGGTCAATCCAATGGGAAAACTAGAAAGCAAACTCTCACTTTTAGAAGCTGCAACATGATGCATAGCATCCACGCCACTGGCCAATTCAGAAGTGTCAGGATTCACAACATTCGCTTCCACAATCAGCTAACTTACAAGAAACACAGTAGCTCAGCATTGATGTCAACACTTATCTCAAGCCCAAGAAGACAATCATTTATTCTTTAGTCAAATGGCTACATAATACTTGAGGGGCAATGATGGCATATACACAATGTAAAGCATTTAAGCAGCTTTTTAACACTTCTTATACCCACTTTCTGCAATTAATGTTTAGGAAACATAACGGACTGAAGTGACAAAATAAAACTGTTGCTTTTAACTGTATAAAAGTTTCAGCTATGCAAACTGTTTTGATATCAGTACAAAATAATTTAGCACAATATGTAGTAAAATATTTCAAATGTGAGGTGATGAGGAAATTAATTTTTATTACAGACTGTTCGGTATGCTAGTGATATTAAGTACACTACTACTACTTGTAATGTATCCATGTTTTATACATACATCTTTGGAAAGTATTAAGTTAGTCAATATAATGCATTCTTTGGATGTGGGGGAAGTATTACAATTTAAAATATAACAGCTGAAAAAAAAATGGGGGTTCTAGGGTTGGTGTTTGTAATTTAAGCTACAGACCAAGATTTAAATGACAGAAAAATAAAAAGAACTTACTTGCAATCAAAGTCAGTCCCCCTCCCCCACACTAGCAATCGCTTTTGTCCAACAAGCAGCCTGCAATTCTGAGGGGACTGGACAGTGTTAAGTGACTTTGTGGATCTGCAAGATGCAATATACTACACCTTTAAAAGGGCATTAGCAAGCACCAGATGTCTATTTCACTGAAGGCTGATATTATGGGAAGGGAATAGTTACGTAAGCAGCTGCCTCACTAGCAGCCTTAGTACTTTAAATATGACATTGCATGATTCAGTTTAAGGTTAGCCAATGCAAGTTCTCTTTTGCCCACCCCCCCCCCTTTCTGCTTTCTTTTATCTAGATACCTCAGTTCTCCATCCATCACTAAGTCTACCAGCCCCTCTTACTGTCATGTAACATCTCTATTCAAAGGCAGGGGGGCTGATGCAGAACCCCAAGTGGTCATGCAACTGCTTCCACTGGGGATTTTTTCATTTATGACATTTATGATCACTTCTTCAAAAGTACAGATCAATATATTTTAGCACAATTAAAAGGCAGAATGTAGAAAGATCTGCAGCCAAACTTTGTGAGTATACGACCAGAAAAATAAGTATAGATCTTTTATGGATTACAAATATTTTGGAAATTTTATGAAAAAGTACAGTTTTGTACCTACCATAAATGTAGATGTTCGAAGATCTACATTGCTGCAGTCCTTATATATGGGTAGTCCACTGTCCTCGGTCGGCCCGAATACCAAAGTATAAGGCTGACGTCGGTCAAGGCGCTTAGAACTGACATCAGAACGTCAGGGTACAAAAGCGCATGACCGACGTCATATCCTCAAGTCTTTTCTTGCCCCAGATGTCAGAAGGCCCTAAAAAGAAAGGCGCAAACCAAAAGACAGCAAAAAACCAACCAACCACCCCTGCACTACTCCTATTTACAATATTTACAGTATTCACAACCCAAACCACACAACCGCCTCTAACTACAGAGGGGAAGGAGGGAGGTATTGGACTGCAGCAATGTAGATCTTCGAACATCTACATTTATGGTAGGTACAAAACTGTACTATGTTCTTCATCTCACATTGCTGCAGTCCTTACATATGGGTAGAATCCCAAAGCAGAGGTAAGGGAGGATGGTAAAACTATAAAGCATTAGGAGCTGCCAAAATGCCCTGTAAAATTGCAGTGGCAAAACCAGCCCTAGATTTAGAGTAGAGAGGAAGGTGGTAATGCTTAGAAAAAGTATGCACTGAACTCCAAGTAGCTGCCTCCAAAATATCTTTAGTTGCCACCCCCCTTAAAAAAGCTGTAGAAGTGGCAGTAGCCCTAGTGGAATGAGGCCTAATCCCAGCTGGAATCTCCTTACCATGATGGGAATAACAGAAAGCAATACAAAACCCAATCCACTTAGAAATAGTTTGTTTTGAAACAGGCTTGCCCTGAGAACTCAAAGCAAATGAAACAAACTGCTGAGACTTCCTGAACCCTTTAGTTCTGCTCAAATAATATCGCAACTGCCTGTGTATATCCAAAGTGTGCAAAATCTTTTCCCCTTTATTTTGGGGGTTTGCATAAAAAGTAGGCAAATGAATAGTCTGGTTTAAAGCCACACTAGAAACCACTTTAGGCATAAAGGAAGGATTAGTACGCAAAGATACCCTATCCTTATGGAAAATTAAGAAAGGCTCAACCGCCATAAGGGCCTGTAATTCAGAAACCCTTCTCGCAGAGGTAATGGCCAACAAAAAAGCAGTCTTCCATGATAAATATTTCAACTCGGCAGTAGCTGCAGGCTCAAAAGGTTGTAGAGTGAGTTTCTCCAACACAAAATTGAGATCCCAAGCAGGAGTAGGAGCTCTACGTGGGGTCTTATATTCTTTGCCCTCTAAGGAATTGCTTAAACAAAGGATGAGAAAACAATGGTGGGTCACAGTCATAGTGAGCAGAAATTGCTGCAGCATGAACCTTAATAGAGGAGAAGGACAAACCTTTGTCCAGTAACTCAGTAAGATATTGAAGAGCCACACTTAAATTAGGCTTAGAAACATCAAATTCCTTTGCTGTACTCCAAAATAAAAACCTCCTCCATTTATCTGCGTACACTTTCCTTGTACTAGGCCTTCTGGCCTCCAAAATAACATTCAAAACTTGCTGTGGAAGCTGAGACCCTCCAGGGTTTAAAACAGAATATGCCAGGCTGTTAGATGTAGAGAGTGAAGTTTGACATTGAGTAAATGACTGTTCTCCTGAGACAGCAGGTGTGGAATCGAAGGCAAAGGCCATGGAGGCTCCCGTACCAGACTTCTCAGTAATGGGTACCAGTGCTGTCGAGGCCAATCTGGAGCTATTAAAATCTTTGGCTTGTCCTGTCTGACCTTCAGGAGTACCTTTGGGAGGAGAGGCAGAGGTGGAAAGGCATACACATGAAGATTGCTCCAATTGAATGAGAGAGCATCCACTTTCCAAGCTGTGGGATGAAACCCCTTTGTGCAAAACTTTGGCAGCTGGTAGTTTAGTGGAGAAGCGAACAGATCTATGTCTGGAGTTCCCCATAACACTGTCAATTTCTGAAATACATGAGGATCCAATTTCCACTCGTGGGGATCCATAATTTGTCTGCTCAACACATCTGCTAAGGAGTTCTGTGCTCCCGGCAGAAACCTTGCCTGAAGATTTAGCTGTAAACTGAGAGCAGTCTCCCACAAAATCATTGCTTGTCTGCATAGAGGATAAGAATGCGTTCCCCCTTGCTTGTTGATGTACCACATGACAGTTGTGTTGTCTGTTAGAACCAACACCTGCCCTGGAAGAAGTAAATCCTTGAAAGCCATTAATGCAAATTGGACTGCTAACATCTCCTTCATGTTGATATGTAGATGTTGAAGTCTGGCAGGCCACTTGTCTTGTACCCACTTTCCATTTAGATGAGCTCCCCAAGCTTTGTCTGAGGCATCTGTCGTTAGAATCTGACTCGCCTCTGGCCGGGTCACAGAGTCCCTTGTTTAGGCGACATTCCTGAGCCCACCACAAAAATTCCTTTTGAATGCAAGGTATTATCTGAATGACAGTGTCCATATGCTGGCAGTGCTGTGTCCATACATTTTTGAGATACCATTGTAGCTTCCTCATATGCAGTTTGGCATTGGGAAGTACCAGAATACAAGATGCCATGAACCCCAAGGCTTGAAGGACTGTCCTTGCAGTCAGCCTGGACTGATGAGACAATTGATGGAAGTAAAGAGAAAGATTCTTTTGTTTGTCCGGGGTCAAAAAGGCCATCTGGGATGCTGTATTCAGTCTCACACCCAGAAAGCACATGTCTTGAGAGGGTACTAGACTGGACTTTATTTCGTTCACAGAATACCCCAGGCATCTTAGCACTGCTATCACATACTGTAAATGATGAAGTTCGTCCTTTCCTTGGGCCAGAATCAGGCAATCGTCCAAATAAGGATAGATCTGTATTCCTCTTAGCCTGAAGAAAGCTATCACTGGAGCCAGAACCTTCGTGAACACTCTGGGCGCAGTAGATAAGCCAAAGGGCAATGCAGAGAACTGATAATGAGAAGTCCCAGTCCGAAAACGCAGATACTT
The DNA here is from genome assembly GCF_019279795.1 of Protopterus annectens. NCBI lineage: Eukaryota > Metazoa > Chordata > Ceratodontiformes > Protopteridae > Protopterus > Protopterus annectens. The sequence continues at coordinate 1,686,145,145 of NC_056739.1, read as the reverse complement.
TCTGCAACTGAGCCTGATAGGAACATGAAGGTAAGCCTCCTTGAGATCCAGAGTCACCATCCAGTGATCTTTGCCCAGCAGAGGTAAAAGCTGTTGTAACGTCAACATTTTGAACTTGGGAATGTCCAAATATGTGTTGAGGATAGATAAATCCAAGATTGGTCTCCACGTGTTCCCTTTCTTTGGTACTAGGAACAGGCGAGAATAAAATCCTAGGCCCACTTCTGGCAGAGGGACCGGTTGTATGGCCTTTATTTGAAGTAGCAGAGAAATTTGTTTGTGAGCCTCTAGTCTTTGCTGAGGAGGAACGTCCCGCATGCCTTTGAAAGGAGGCAAGGTATGGAAATAAAACTTGTAACCTCGGTGTATGATATCCAATACCCATTTGTCTTGGGTAATCAAATTCCAATTTTCCTTGAAGAGTGCCAACCTTCCCCCCAAAGGAGCTGCCAGGCAAGAAGGATCTGGCAGCTGAAAAGGTAGGTCATTGGGCCTGTTTACGAAAGGACTGGCCCCTGCCCTCACCCGAAGATTGTGCAGGAGAACTCCCTGTCCTAGGTCTGAAAGAACTCTGAGCTCTGCCCCTACCACGTCTAGATCTACCCCTAGACTGAGAATCATAAGAAGGATACGTCCACCCCTTAGCAGGCCAATTCCTACTAAACTTTGGAGGCTGTACTTGCAAAAAATCTTTAACAGCCTGCATGGACTTAGCCTTGTCTTCCATTTTCTTAAAGACTGACTCCACAGGTGAACCAAACACCACATCAGACTGTAAAAGAGCATCCAAAATCCTTGTCTTAACATGGTCAGATAAATTCTGATCCCTCAGCCATGCGTGCCTGCCAAGAACTGAACCAGTGGCAGCCACTCTAGACGAGGCCTGTACAGCATCAAAACCACATTGTAAAGAATGCTTACCCACCTGCTCTGAAACATGCACCAAATCTTGTAATTCTTTACACTCAATGCCTTCCGCCAGAGCATCCACCTTAGACTTCAATTGAGAAAGATAGTTTTGATATTTCAACATATGAAACTGGCAATTCAAAGCCCTCATAGCTAGGGTAGAAGATGTATAGACTTTCTTTCCCCATCTATCCAAAGCTCTGGCCTCTTTATCTGGAGGAACCGGATTTTTTACAACAGATGCCTTGACACCCTTAGGTCCCTGACTAACAGTTTCTGGGTCCGCCCTAGGACTCTTATAAAGATATTTATGAGCCTCAGGCACCCTGTAATACCTATCCGGTTTAACAGGAGCAGGAGGCAGAGAATCAGGATTAAGTGAAGCCTCTGCAAACACATCTTCCACAACATCCAGAACAGGAGGTATAGCCAAGGGCCTATGCTGGGGTAAAAGCAAAAATTCCCTAAGCCTCTTCCTGGAATCAGAGAAGTCCTGACCTTCCCACTTAAAATGTTCCCTCATGGAATGAAGAGTCTCTGAAAAAGAAAAATCCTCTGGAGGAGAAGCAGAAGGAGTCGAATCATCTGCATCAGAATCAGAATAAGGAGAGTACTCCTGCAAGTCTTCAGCTGAAGACTCAGAAACATCAGAAGCCTGCTCAAAACTCCCCAACTCTGGCTCCACCCTAGGCCTCTTATCAGGAGGGGGCAAAGAACCTCTAATCAGAGTAATCAAATCTTCTGCCATTTTAAGCATGTGCTTCTTGGGCACAGATCCTGCTGCACTAGGAGAGACCCCAACAGAAGCTAAACCCGGCCTGCCTCTGGGAGAAGCCTTGGAAACAGGAGAGGGCCTAACCACCCTAGGAAGGGAGGGGAGTACAGTGACCTGTGAAGCCCCTTCAGCCTGACCTGCCTCCTGAGAGGCCACATCCTGCAATATTAAAGTCTCCCCCTGGGACTCCAGAGAAGCCTCCGTCGGAACCACCGGTTCCACTGACGCCTCTAAAGAACCGACGTCCGGAACGGACGACTCTTCTTGCCTGGGTTTAACCGCTTTGTCTTTGCGCTTCTTCGAAGAAGCGGGCGCCGGAGAATCCGACGGCATATTATAGTTGCACCGCTTCCCAAAGACCAGCCTAGCACAATCTAACCTTCGCTTAATAGTGCGCTTATTGAATCTAGCACAAAAGCGACACCCAACAACGTCGTGCTCAGGCCCCAAACAAGGAATACGCAAAGAATAATCCCTATGCGGTATCTGTTTCCCACAAGAAATACAGTTATTCACTTTTTCTGACATCCGGTAAAACACTGAGGCAAGAAAAAAACAAAATATTCCCAACGGGTACTTAGCCAACTTTGATTCGGTCTGAAACTCCGAACTCGAAAAATTTCAGAACGCCGAACGGCACTTGCAACGCTGCTTCTGCATCGGACCATGCGGCAAAAAAGACTGAGAATATGACGTCGGTCATGCGCTTTTGTACCCTGACGTTCTGATGTCAGTTCTAAGCGCCTTGACCGACGTCAGCCTTATACTTTGGTATTCGGGCCGACTGAGGACAGCGGACTACCCATATGTAAGGACTGCAGCAATGTGAGATGAAGAACATCTGATATGAAGCAATGAAATGGAGAACCAAGAAAAGGCACAGATGGAAATATTTACGGAAGATTACGTTATGCCATGGTGAGACAATCGGGCTCAATTAATAGCAAAGACAGGAAGCTATTAGATTAAGTGACATATAAACCAAAACAGGGAAGTCTCCAAGAACAGAATATGCTGTGGAAATCTGGAAGTTAGGGTAAAAATGACAGCTATGGAAGGGTATTGCTCAACTGCATATTAAGGTGTGTGTGTGTGGGGGGGGGGTACTGGCATTTTGGAAAAACACTAGGGTTTTTATCCAATGATAGCAAGACCCTTCATTTCTGGCTTTGTATAAACTCATTTCAGTTCCAAACCAGGACTATAAAATTATTATATCTACATTAACCCAAGAGAATGGCAACATTATCAAAACTGATAGATCTGGGTGTAGAAAGTAATCTAGCTTTTGACCAGTTTATGTTAAAGATGATGCCAAAATAATTCTAGATCACTCAACTTGTAAGGTTATAGCATCTAGGTCCAAGAAAGTCATCTTGCCACTGTACTCAACCCTCAGACCCATTAAGCATAATGGGCCCTTTGGTATGCATCTCACCAGACATGCACAAATGAATGCTCACAGAGGTTCCTCCCAAAAGATTACACTGTGTAAACAATATTCTATGCAGATAGTCTCAAAGCCCCATCTCTTTACTCAGTTTCTTGTAGAGAGCTCAGGTGGTATTTATGCCAAGCATACAAGGCATCCTTGGATCCCATTCTGATGGACCATTTGCATATCCACAAAATGAACAGCACCAGAACTACCAGATCTAAGTATTTAAACTTTGCTTGCAATTTAAACAGTACATGCTGGAGGAAAAGTATGCATCTCAGAAAACCCCCATTTCTGTAATAGGCTTCTCATCCATGTGAAGCAGAGCCCATCCCCAACAGTATATTCAAGAGGGACCTGGACCAGTAGATGAAAAAATCAGAAATTCACCCCTGGCATGACACCCATGTCTCTGATGGACAGAGACAGACATTACATTCATGCCCTAAAAATGCATTTCTTAAAATAACATCCAAGGCATTTAACTTGTGGGATACATTTGGGTTGAATGGCATTCTAAAAAAACACCCTATGGATCAATGTAATTTTGTGGAGGAGGTGAATATTTAACATTACTAGAATGCGAAATTGGAAACTCCTAATTATGGATATGAATAGATACAAGTAGAGACATTTTTAGTCTGTTCGGTCTTGCACTAGGTATACAAATAACCTGAAGTTCGGCATGACAAGAGTTAAGGGAATCTTGGACAGGGAAGAGTTAACAAGGATAAACTGATTCTTAGGGTTAATGGATTTGAATGACTATTTTAAGTTATAACTCAAAATAATTCAAGCAAGTGGTTATAAATCAAAGTGGAAAAAGATGAAATGGGGTGGGGGGTTGGAGTTCATTAAAGAAAAAAAGACTAGGATTTTGTATGCATGTCCTTGAGAATACGTATGGTTGGTAAGTAGCACAAAAATCTAAGCAGTCAGCTGGATTGTAGATACATGTATGTTCTCACTTCAGCAGGAAGAAATGTCCTCCAAGCTCTTCCACCTCTCTAATACCTACTTATCCAGGTTTACTGAATAACAAAGCTCATCCTAGTTGCTCCAAAGGTGGTAGAGTGGGATGTAGTTTCACAATCTCAGATACCTGGAAAAATACCAAAGAAATACCTTAAAAATGTTTGATAGCCAACTCAATCTTAGAATTGGTTCTTCCATCAGATCATTTGATCCCATCTGAACCTACAGATGAATATCTCCAAAATCAGAAGCTTCCAGAAGGCAGTCCCCTAGAAAGATCTCTTACCAAATGAAAACTTCATCTGGGAAGAAATGAATCACTTGCTGTAGTCAATTAATTGGATAGTTTATACTTTTGACATCTTTTGTGATTTGGTATAAGATTATTCAACAAATAAAGGTACATGTATTCACTCACCTGGTGCACAATGATCTACTTGCAGCTTTGTGGTACAAAGTTAAACAATTTCTGAAAGTCATATTACAGCTTTGAGTCCTCCTGAATGGAGCTATCAATATCCAATAAGATCTCTACTTAGTTTAGCAGAAGCATATCTGCGTCAAGCAGGAATGGAAATCAAACCAAAAGTAGACAAAAAAAATCAGGCAGTAACAGAATGTGCCAAAAAAAAAAAAAAAGGAAGTTCAGATGAGAAGGCAAGAAATGTGAAAAAGCAATATAGTTGCAAGTACAGAAAGCTCCTGAAAATCTTGTCACTCAGGAATAGTTAACATGTGAACATAAACCAAAAGATGAAAGATTAATATTTGTGGCCCAGGACAGTGGATTACATATACACGCTGGTTTACAAAGTCCTCTGAATACGTGGAAGAAACAGACAAATGCAGGTTCAGTAAAACAGAACTGGAAACAGTCATCTTGTTGCTGGATGTGATACATTAATGGCAGTGGGCCTGTACACTTAAAGGCATAATGGCGATATTTTACTTTACTGGCTCACCAGATGCGCAGTAGCAAGCACCACCCAAACCTCACCCATGGCGTTTGACGTCATGGTTAAGCAATGAATATTCAACCAAGTTAGGTTAGTACAGTAATACAGATTACTCTGCTTGCTAAACTGTATAGCCAATATTTCCAGAGCAATAGAAACTGCACAAAAGCTGTAATGTGATTCAAAAACACTCAGCCTCTTCTATTAAAAAAAAATAAAAAAATAAGACTAAATTAAATGGACAGAAATAAGGCTGTTACTCAGAAACAGTTAAACTAGCATAAAGGCTGCATCTTCTAGACATTCAAATCAATGCATTTACTTACCTTTGGTAACTGCAGGGTTTGAATCTAAACACAACCAAGCCACAAAATAAGTAAATGCTTGCTAATACCTTCCTACACTCTCAAATGTCCAGCACATTGTTTGAACTTGCAAAAGTACAGCTTTTAATCATAATCATTAATCATACAATCTAACATTTTAAAGCCAACTCTGGTGGATTATGTGGAGTGGTGACAAAGGTGTGGTTCTGAGGCACATGGGTGTAAAATGTAAATGGGTTTTCACTTGTCAAATGTAAACTTTTGAATGGCATGTCAACCATGCCTTATTTCATATGCAGGTTCGCCAGTCAATCATTCATGCCCCGCCCACTCATGCACAAAACTCCAGGTGAACCAGTGAAGTAGAATATCGCCAGCATAATAATGAGGCAAGACTGCTGGATTGGGGATTGTGCAAACATTACAATACTGAAGTAGCTGAGACACATTGAAAACGTTAGCCACAAAGCATTAGAGAATGAGGTTTATATAGCATGTGATCACCATTACCAACAGTTCAAAAAAACAGAGAAACAGATAAAGTAGTCCATGAAAAGACAGAAGTAGCATTGATCACTGAAATTACTACACCCTGTTGATTATACTGTCCTACATAGAGAGACCAAGTCATAAAATAGCAGGATTTTCAGGCAGAAACAAGGACAATGTGAAAGGATACCCAGATAGTTCCAATAGTAATATGAACAATGAGTCTCAAAGAATTTAGTCTTATTTAGATATGCTACAGATACATGCAACTGGATATGATTTGCAGAAGTTAATTCTGGGCATATTGAAGGTGCTGCAAAAAGCATTTTTGGCTACCAAAATTGAAACACTAATTTCACAAATTTTAAATCATACTTTGACTTGGGAATGGCATTTATTCCATCTAAGGTTTTAGAAACCCAAAAGACTTGGAGAAATTAAATTGGCTACCAACTTCTTGTCTGAACCATGGCTGTTCTACTTCTAAGCTATCAAGTTCAGCTAATTTTAAACTAGCCCTTTGGTAGCCAGCAACTCCACACACATGACCTCTGAGACGCACACCCTTGTATGCAAGGAACTCCAGGGTAGGCTTTCATGAAGATCATTTCTCCCTCAGGATTAATTCACATTTCCTACACAGTAGTTTTAGATCACACTCCACATCATTCTATTCATCTCAGCTGTCTTTCCGGGGTTAAAATCCAGGAGTGGGGTCTTTCATTCTCTGATATCAACTCATTTTACCTGAATGGGATGTACACATTAAACTGGATACATTTTCACTCTCCCAAAGAGGTAAAGCTTAGGCAAGCATATCACATCCAGTCTTCTGTCAGCAGCCAGCTAACCCACCCTTTTGGCCATTGCAATTAAGTGCCATTCCAATAGGGATGCAGTCACTTCAAGTGCTTATTTCATGAATTCTGGATATTTACAATATGGTCATTGGTTCAAACTTCAAACACCATCACATATACCATAATATCACTCATTTGATGCACTGACATTTCGAGTCAGTTCTCCTAGGTATGCTTTTTTTTTGTGGCTGCAATCTGACAGTTTCTGAATGCTTCTTGCATGTTTAACGCACACTAATGCAAAGGGCCCCTTATTTTTTAAGCAGCTTCAGGCACTACAGTTTTGGTTAGGTTCCTAGTACTTCCCTAACAGAACAGCATCCACTATACATTCTCCCCCATGCAGTACCCAGGTCTGGCTGTTTCCTTGCCCAATAAGATAAATGGCATGAGAGAAGACTGGAAAGAAGTCAAAGTAGTACATAGCTGGGGCATTGTTGCTTGATACATTTACTGCACTACCTTGCAAGGTACTGGCAGTTTCAGGTGATCAAGTATGCCATAAGGTGTGGCCACTGGGGTGGCACCACCCACAGCCCAAAGACCAAGCTGCCGCCAAGCCTGAATTATCCATACCATAGCATGACCTCTGCCTGTAGTCTTTCCTCACCAGACCAGTAGAAGCAGCATGCCCTCCAGACAAACCATCAGCCCTCTTCCCCATAGGGCAGGTGAAAAAGCAAAACCTCATCACAGCTCTCACACTGATCAGCTTAACTTCAGTTCTCCCAGTGTGAAAAAAAAACTGAGAAAAGGGAGAACCATTGAAACTATCTTTGGGTAAAAATCCAGTTACTGACTGGTAAGCAGACTGCCAGGATGCTAGCAAAGAAACATTTGAGAAGAAAAAATCAAGCAGAAAATGTGGAGAGAACACTGGCTGGGAAGAATCCTGCAGCTGTTCAGCAAAAAGCAGTTTTTGGTACAAGAGACTGCTTCCAGCAATTTAGATGAAAAAAGGAAATCAGTGGCAAATCAGAAACACTGAAGGAGTAAATCAACTCAAACAAAAGGATCGAAACAGAACTAGCTATCCAGATGAACTGAAAACTGCAAAAAAAAAAAAAAAAAAAATCAGAGGTTGAAATGAACAGTAAGTACGAGGCTTCTCAAGAAGAGCCACTTAAAAAAAAAATGACAGAGTTAGAAGATCAGCACAAAGAAAGCCTGAGATTTTCTAATGTACCAGAGAAACTGGAAGGAATAGACCATTAATTTTATGAAAGCACAAAAGCTACTGGACTGGAATTCTGTAGCAGGATCTGTTAATTTGAAAAGGCACAGTTGTGCATCAAACCAGGCCATAAGAAAGCAGTCCAGACCTGTATTAGTAAAGATGCAATCATACCAGAGTTGAACCTGCCAAAACTATGGCAGAAAGGAAGAGTATTAACTGGAGACAGCAAAGTTTGTGGATGTACTCTACACCATGCAGAAGCAAATTTATCCCAGCAATAAGGAAATGTCAAGAATCAGGCAAGAGATTCAAACTGCTGTATCCAGCTGTGTTCAGAATAATTTTTCCTGGAGGAAGAGATTTTTGATGCAGAACAAAGAATACAAAGCTTTGCTAACAAAGTAAGCCAGCAAAAAGGGGACCCTGCTTCTTATTCTTTTGGCAAAGCTCAGACTTTACAGTGAAACCTTTTCCAATGGTCAAAAGGAAAATGTTTGACACAAAAAAGCATAGGCGTGGACTAGAAGAATCAGGAGCATCTTGGACCTGAACCATAGTCCTGTGTGAGATGAACAGGAAGATAACCAGCAACACAAATTAGTGAATAAATGGGAGACTACAGCATCAATCACATTAGTGAAATATACTTTTGCAAGAAAGTAGCAGAGAAAGACTACTAGAGTTAAATTTGTAGGTGGACTGAAAAGCACACACCCTCACTGTATAATATTACATTTTCCCCCCTTTAGTGTCCTCCTAAACATATCAAGTAAATTTTTTTACTATTAGCATTTGTAAAACATATTTCATGATATAACTGTATGTTACACATTGTAAAGAAATTTTGTGCAGCCTGGACTATTTTAAATGAGTCCTCGGGGGGGGGGGGTGCCTCTGCAGCGACAATCACGTGTTAAAGATGAAGTGAAGCACTTTGTTGTAAGAAATATAGGATTTAGGTGCAACAGAAGAAAGGCTGGACAAATGCAAATTTAATGTTAATATACTGTGAACTTAGGCTGCTGGGTGGGAGTGAGTGTAAAAGTACACTGTAGAAAAAAGTTCTTATTTTACAAGGGTGAATGTCTAGATTAATGCCCTTGGCTACAGCTATCAAATGTTTTTGTAAATAAGCAGACTTGAAAAATGACAATGAAAGACATGAAAAATGCCAAACTTAACAGCTGCAAAGATATTAAGTTGCCTTTTTTTCATTAGCAAATGTGCACTGGGAGTCGAATTCTGCTGCTAAGGCATCTGTACATTCTGTTTTGAGTGAAATCTACAAAGACTCACTGCTGACTACTTTTGCATGGAGACTAGCTGTCTAAATGTGCAAGCAATTAATCTTGAGAGTTCTGAGCATACCTTCCAGAAGGAGCTGCAAAATTTAAAGGAACAATGGAAAGCAGCTCAGTGGAAAACAGTTTTGAAATTATGGGACATAAATAAGACAGCAGTCTTAATACATTTATGCATGTAATAGAACAGGATACAATTTAGTTTTATTTAAAAGGTAACCCTATGAAAAAGTACACTGGCAAAAGAAAAAAAAAGTTGTGTACTCACTATAATGTTCCATTTATGTTGTCAATTTTCATTATTCAACTGCTGGGTTCTGATCCAACCCTTTGATCAGATTACCACTTTTTCCAGCTTGTGAAACACTCCCTAGCTCCTCCCTTACCCATAATGCTCTAGTGATCTAACATATCAAATTTTGTTTGCTGCCTCTGAAAACAGAGCATATTAGAAAAAGGATAAATCAACAACATCTGGACTTAAACAGTAGTGCCCCCAGCATCTTACTATCCTTCCAAAAGTCAAACAAGGAGGGGGACAGGGGGAAGAAAGCTGAGGAAGAATGAAAATGAACAGAGATGGAACGTTATGGTGAGTACACAACTACCCAATGTCACTTTCATTCAACTGTTGCGACAGCCTCGGCTACCTAAATCCCAGGATGATTACAAGGATGTTCCTGAGTACTGTTGAGTCAAAGGCTGCTCTTCCCCTAGAGACAAGATCCAACTTGCAATGAGCAATAAAGGTATGAGGATTAACCCAAGTTCCAGTTGCACAAATATCCAATGAAGATCTGAATAAAAATGCTGAAGTTGCCATAGATCTAGTGATATGTGCTTTTGGCAAAGACCAGCCCAATTTATCATAAACAAAGGTAATGCAATCTGTTAAACATTTGGCTGAAATCACTTTAGAAACTGATTTGTCTAACTGACTCAGAAAAAGAAAACAATTTCTGATTTCCTAAAATTTTTAGTTCTTTGTAACTAAAATAATTGCCTGTGAATGTCCAAAAGGTGCAACTGAGAAATTTGGAAAGACTGGAAGGTTGATGCCCTGATTTATATTGGACTTTACAAAACTTTAGGAAGAAAGGAAAGATTGGTTCATAAGGATACTATAGCCTTATAAAAAAAATCAAATAAGGAGGTTTGGATGACAGGGTTTGTAATTCTGAATCTTCTAGCACAGGGGTGTCCAACCTTTTCAATTGCAAGGGCCGCATTGAGTCAACAAACGGCAGGTGAGGACCAAAAAAAAAAAAAAAGGTCTCACATTAACTGACACGGGCTTATGCGGACTAATGTGGCTGTATTGTAGGTTAATTTGAACAATAAATAAATTAATAAATATAAATTAATTAATAAATGCATAATATTTGCCCTAAAATTCAATATCTAATTCTAAACAGGTACAAAATGTCACACAACAACAATCTTAGAGCTGTATACTTTTGTAGCATCTCCTTTTACAGTAGCTTATTAAATTAGATGCCAGAGAAAGTATTTAAGTTCTCCAGAAGCATAGTTCTAAGGGAGCAAAATACTTATGTACAACCATGCTTTTTGGCATCAATAGTAAAAATCAGACCAGCTTGCTTATGCTGTTAAAAAATTAAAAACAATAGGAGTTCCACAAAATGTGAACAATGTGCAGCTAAGATAATTTTTTCTTTTTTTTTTTTTGTTAAAATATGACACCTAATTTTTTGTTAAAATATGACACCTATTACATCAACAAAAAATTAAAACTAATTTAAAATGGCTTCCTAGTTATGGAACACTCATGCTCCATTTAGCAAGATATTTTTTCTGGAAAATGAACTAGATCAGCTCCACCTTTTGATTAACTTAACAGTCTTTCCCTCTCACTCCTAGAAACAAGGAAAGGAAATACTAAAACTTAAACAGAGAAGTGATAAAGGACAACTGTGTGCTGCACAGAACTGAAAATGCAAACTTCACAACCATACTGAGTATTCAAACGCAATGTCTAAAGGTGTTCTGATCAACAAATCCACATTTGTATATTTTTACACTTTTAAACAAGACCAATGGTAGCAATTTGAGAAAGTGATAAAAAAGGCATTATTTTTACCCACCTCTCCTATCTGGAGACACAAAAAAAGAAACCAGTAACAACTTCAACAATTGTATTAAAAGCACCCCAGTTATCCCAACATTAAAGATTCCTTTGCCAACCAATTCTAGGTATATGGAATATTAGGAGTCCCCCAGTCATTCAGCACAGAATACTTTCTGTCAATACAAACACCACTGCATAACATAAGACTATTCTCTTATTCTTTACTAAACTGTATGAAGATATATTGGGAAAAAAAAAACTTGAATATTTAAAACCCAAAGTGAAAAGCAATGTACTTATCTCACTGGTGCTTACTTGTCCTGGCTGGCCATGAAATATTTATGAAAGTGCTGACACTGATTAAACAGGGGACTAGCCGGGCTGCATCACTGGTGCTGTTAATTTGTTTGACAATCCAGGCTAAATTACAGTTAAGATACAAACATATTTAGAATCTTCAGAGATACTATGGATAAGATGCGAAGCTGTTTGCAAGTATTACATTTACTCTGTGAATAATGTGCATGCATTTAGGCACCAGAGTGTAATCAGTGCAAATACAGCAAGCAATTTTATTAACAAGAACTACTTGGAATCAAGTAATGCTAGGTAATATGTAAAAACATAAGGAATACCAGCAATGCAAGTATATCTTACATTTGCACATCCCCTTAAAATGGAAACTAAAGAAATTATGGGGAACTGACTGACCTCTGAAACAGGAATGGACATCTGTTTTCAATATGTAGCAACTGAATAATTTTGGTCTCAAAAAAAAAAAAAAAAAAAAAAAACACTAATTAACTCATTCCTTCTGTCCTACATACTGGTTTTGGTTTGGTACCTTTATGTTTGTGAAGAAGTACCCTTATAACTTGCTGAATAAATAAATACATAATAAAAATGGAAAAGATCAGTTAAGAAAAATGTAAATATGGGCAATGTGTTAAGCTTACAGTCCTATAGGATTCATTGTTTAACTCTGGTTAACTAAGTAAACCAAGTGGTAAACAGCACTCCCTCCCGCTCAGTGATGTATACCAATATTAATGGGTCTGTTTCAATCATCCTTTAAGAGTGCAAAATAAAATTGTGATTGCATGTTTCTTTTGCATTATTTCCCCATAGGCAATGCAAAACATATACAGCACAACCTCTAATTTACTACAGGTTCATAAAGCACATGTTTTATTTTCAGACTTTATTATGGCTACATATTATAAATTCATTGATGTGATGAAGACATGTTTAGTGCTTTGTTGTGCTGATTACTACAGAAAAAATAAAACGGATTACAATTCTGGAGAATCATCAAAAACCTAAAATGAGTTTCAAATTATTCAAGACAAATTGTGTTTACCCTGCCCTACAATAGGATCAATGCATCTGCGAACACTGAGAATGGAAGAGAAAAGAAAATAAAACCTTTCCAAGGTACAAGAACTAATACTGCACATTTGCTACTATGGCTGTGTTATTTAGGCCATCTGTGCAGAATGCTTTAATGATCCTTAATTCACATTAGCCAAATATAGTAAGGGCATACTATCATTGTGAGACTTTCCTATACTACAGTACAGAACAACAACATGTCCTGCTGCACTTTGAAATGCACCATTAAAAATCAAGAGAAAGCCACATTAATATTAGGCAACTTTTTGTTTGCTGTTTTCTGAGATGTACAACTAGGTCACAATCTTTAGCATACAACCAGTAAAAGACTTTTGAGATTTACAGATATGTGATGTTTTAAGTAAGGGCTATACTAGCAACACAGATTCTTGGCGAGCTGAGCCTTCATCTCTAGTAGGACCTAGTGGAACTAATCTGTTCAACAAAGCATGCAATAACCAAAAAAACAACAAAATACAGCATAACCTCTCAAGAATCTAATAAGACTGATGTACCTATGAGGTTCCCAGCCTGGACCCAGAGATGATAAATGGGATTTACCTACATAGCAGACATTCCCTTCCTATCTCTATGGAATATAGATGAACAGGCAAACCCCCTGTGTCTCTGATTGGGCTTCTATGCTTTCCTCATATGCTGATTCTGCTTTTGCCATTTTGTGAGTCAGTAATACGCCACATCCAGTAAAAATGACCAACTTTTCAACAATGTGCAGGTCTCATTTTTGTGCGAAACAACTAGTTCAAATTAACAAATAATAAGGCACCTCTTCATAGCATAAAGTAACTTACCTTTGTTGTAGTGTAGTCGGTGTGCACACAACGAAATAAAGTAAACTAAGAAATAATAAATCCTCTCTCTGCTACGATCTCGCTCCTTCCTGCAGCTTTTCTTTTTAAAAATCGCCCGAACGGTGTTTTTGCGCATGCGCATACCAGCGGAAAGACGCTGGTATGAAAAAAACGTAAAAAAAAAAGAAAGTTGGCTCATGCGCAGAAGAGCAAAACTACGCGGACGTGTAAACACACGGAAAAAATGTGAAATTAAGTTTAAATTTAAGGGTCGCGGGCCGCATGGAAGAGCTCTGAGGGCCGCATGCGGCCCGCGGGCTGGACACTCCTGTTCTAGCAGAAGTAATGGCCACTAAAGATAGTTTTCCAGGTCAAGAAATTTAGTTCACACTTAATGGATGGTTCAAGCTGTGATTATGTTTAGGTTTGTAAAAGTTTAAATCCCAAGGAAGTATGGGATCTGTTAATGGGGATCTAAGTTGCAAAGTTTCCCTTAGATAGGCTCTACACCTATATAAAAATTAGAAATGGCAGCCAGTTGTACTTTCACAGTAGAACACCTAGCATCTTCAATGAAAATTGTAGTGAAAAATTCAAGAACTTTGATCCTTCTGTTGTGCTCAAATGGCAAATCTTTTCCATTTACTTCTGTAAATTTTCCTAGTGGAAGCTCTGTGAGATGACAATGCGACTGACAGTGGAGGAGAGCCTGGGCTGTCTAGCAATCAATGAAAGTGGAGAAATCATGCAGTCAGTTTTAGGCTTGGAATGTCTGATGACTAATGCCCGTCAGGTGAAATAGATCTGGACATGGATCCAGAATCCATGGAAGACAAAGTAGATAAGACCCAAGAAAGGTAAACCAAAGCTGATGAGGCCAGTAAGGTGAAATGGAGATAACTGTGCTCTTCAGCAGAGATGACTGCTGAAGTAATTCAGGGATAAGAGATGATGGGGAATAGGCATAAAGGACACCAGGGGCCAATCAAGTGGAGCTTCCCTTGGTGACTCCCCTGGTTTGGGGAGGGGGGATGAAGGCAAAGAACCTGTTGCACTTGTTGAGGGGAGATGTAGAGATCTCAGCATGGTTGTCCCGATGGACAAGATCTTTTCTGCAACTTTCATATGGAGGGAACCTCTTGTGAAGCATTAAAATGGACTTGCTTGTCTGTAATAACACTAGATTTCACTGGAATGTGTGCTGCTATCAGAAAACTACTGGATTAGATCACCCACTGCCACACACACCACTTCAACATAGAGTTGGGTTCCCCTTGTTTGTTGGTGTACCAAACTACTTGGATCTCAATAGTACATATGGGGAGAGCATCTTTTCCAGGACACAGATATGCATGCTGGCCTCTTAAGTGGACCAAGTGCCTTGGACAGTCTTTCCCAAAAAGTTGCCTCCGATCTGGGAGGTATCCATGGTCACTATGGCCTTTGGTTGGGTGAAAATAGGATGACCTTGTAGTTGATTGCAGTGTATCCACCATAGGAGATACCTTTTGCATGCCTGGGTTATTTTGATGACTGGACAAGGGGATGGTAAGAAAATGGGCCACTGAGTGGCCAATGCCCACTTGAAGAGTTCTCATATGGTACTGTACTAGGATGACTGCCTCTGACATAACCCCAAAGTTTGCAGGATTAGTCAAGCAGAGTGAGAACTTTGATCTTTCTGACCTGGAAATGAATAGTCTGAACTAGACATGGCACAGATAAGCTGTTTGAGTGATCGTACTGAGCAAGGCACCAATAAATTCCAATGTGCAGGTTGGTTCCAGATGTGATTTACTGTAATTGAGATGCACAGATGACAGCACAACTGGAATTAATCCTGAACTAGAATTAGTTGATGCCTGGTCAATGCAGTTATGAGCCAGTTGTCTAGATATGGAAACACCTGGAATCTCTACAGTCAAGTGAGCTGCAAACTATTGCCTGCGGGCTGTGGTGAGGCTAAAGGGCAGAGCTCTGAATTGAAGACTGGCTCCCAGCCAGAAGCGTAGATATCTCCTGGATTGTCTGTTCATTTTGATATGACAGTACACATCTTGGAGATCTAATTGAGCACATCCATCCAGTCGTCCTTGTGCAGAAAAGGCAGAATGGACTGAACAGTGACTGGTTCAGTAAACCAGTTCTGGATAATTGATTTAGATTGCAGAGATTCAAAATTGGTCTCCAGTACCCTGTTTTCTTTGGTCCTAAAGAGAATCTTAAGTTCCAGACTCCCTCTGATCTGGGGAACTCCTAGGATGACTTTTCTAGCAGCTTCTGTATTTCTAGTGCTGCTGCTTCCCTCTGATTGGGTGGAACATGGGGGATTTTTTTTATACCAACATGGATGGAATGGAAAAGTGGGTATTCTATATGGATATTATCCTCTGCACCTATGAATCTTTTGGTAATTTCTATTCAGGCTCTCTGGTGCAGGGATAGACTACTCCTGACTGCCTTCTGAGATTGAAAATTGGGCCTCCTTTTAGATGAGGTGATGGAATTTGTCAGAGAAAGTATCCCTAGATCCTTGGTTAGGTGGACTACCTCAGCCGCAGGGAAGGTGTCTTCAGTTAAGAGTTTTCCCCTCTGCCCCTGATGGATCTTGGAAGGGACCTTGGGATTTTCTACACTAAATTTTTCAACCATTTCATTGGTTCCTAGAAAGTCCGTTGAGGAGCTGAAAAATGTACACTTGCAGTAGACCAGGTTTTCCCTTCCTGCTCAGTGTGTCTAATTTTGGGGCCAAATAAGAAACTTCCATCAAAGGAAGCATTGGTAAGTTCTGCAAAAATCACACAATCACATCCAGGCATGTCTTTTGATGAAAATGCCTGAATCTGCTGCCCATGAAGTCTCTTCAGCGGTTTGAGATACACGTTTCATGGACAAGTTAGAAATGGACTGAAGGGTAGCCAACTGAGACAACAGAACTTTGCCTCAGAGGATACGGTCCCAGAAAGGGATTTAAGTTCTTTAATCTCTCTGAAGTTTACTGAAGTGTGGCAAAATTCAGCAGCCGAAGGACAAAGGTCACAGAAGCATAGATATGCTTCACTAATCTGTCCAGTGCCCTAGACCTCCTGTTGGGGGATGGACAGGAACTCTGTTCTGCTAGTTCTTTCTTTGTGGCCACCACCACAATAGCATCAACTGGTTCTCCCTTGCTCCAATACTCTGTCCTTTGAGGAATCCAGGATCCTGTCTGGTCCCTTGGGGATCAGCTCAATGCTGTCAGGTTCCTTCCACACCCAATGCTGTCAGGTTCCTTCCACACCCATTAAGAGACCAAATTAATGAGCTTGTCTGCAGGCAGAGTCACTTAAGTAGTAGACTTCTCCATCTCCAAAACATTCCAGGAATACAGACTCCTCTTGGGAAGCGTTGGTTGTTAGATCAACCACCCCTTTGCTTTAGGAGTTCTAGGATGTCTCCAAATGAAATGTCATTGGGTGGTGATCTTTGGGACCTTTCCCCCTCAAAATCTATCTTCTGTGACAGACTGCCTCTTTGCATTTTCTTCCTGGAACTTCTTCAGTGGGATGTTCCAGAGAAGTATCAGAAGACCCTGCTGGGTATCCTGGTGACAGACTTAGGCTGGCTGTCCCAGTGGCACAGTTGAGTGAGGCTCCAGATGCATAGGCAAATGGGGTTGGGTAGTCTGTGCCAAAGGAGAAAGAAGTCTTAACTCTGGACACAGAGAAAGCTCTCCACTACCTCAAAAACCAGAGTGCGTCAGAACAGGGAAACTGACTGCTCCGAAAAGACATTTATGCACTCTAGGCTTCCTCCAAACTGAAAGCAGACTACTCGAGCAGGGAGTCAGAGCAGAGCAAACATCGAAGCGCCAAGGGGCAGAAATGGCTCAGACAGCTTCAGAGTAGACAGACACCCCAGATCTAGCACTAACACTATGACTTCAAGAGTCACCTGGTCCCAGGGTGCTCGGCGCTGGTCCACTCAGATGCCAAAGTCAAAACCAATCTTCAGAGCTGAAGACTTTGGAATCTTTGGATTTCACGGATCCAAAACCAATGAACGAACTGGAAAAAGAGCCAGTAATGATGGGGTAGTAATGGTCTCCCGACCAGATAGAGCCCCCATTTGGATCTGTGTTGAGGCAAACTTCATTATCCTGTCCACATCGGCTTCAGTTGGACTTCTGGAAGAATGTGTGAAAGATGCTGTTGACAGTATGGAGTGGTGATGCTTCTGAGACTGCTCCAAGAACGGAGAAGTTAGATGAGAGGAAACCAGATCTGGGACCAACTGTAGCAAATCTGACCCAGAGACTTTTCTGGCAGACTTCGGATTTGAAGGGGTCAGATCCAAACGTTTAGAGATTTTGCAAGGAGGTTCAGACCTTCAAGTTGATGTGGTTGGATCTTGGGAATGCTTTCTCAAATCCTTATCTGACTTTTTGGGGGTTTGAGCCCCAGATGATGCTGAAGACTACTTGGTAGAAAGCAAACCTCTTAATATTTTTTTTCGGCCAAAGCTCTGTGCTTAAAGGCTTTTGCAAATATCACAATTCAAAAGTTAAGATGCACTAGGCCTCGACAGTATACACATTTAGAATGTTTTATTCATAAAATACCTTTGTCAGACGTGCAGTCTGTCCAAACACCAAGAAACCAAAAAAGAGAAATCGGAGGACAAATGATTGGAACACTAGCAAACCACTTTATTCCAATGAAAAACGTTAAGCTCTTTTGTCTTTGTAACTAGAATTAATCAGAACTGCCACATTACCAACGAAAAACATTTAAATACACATTTCCAAAGAATCAAGTGAGACAACCTACCAATAAAAATTGCTAATTACTTAATTCTAAAAATAACTAATCACTTTGAAAATAAAAATTTGTAAAATTTATTAAGAACTCTCATTCTGATGCAAGTATATATGCATGCAAAAAAATTCAAAAAGTACAAATACAAAATACATTACCTCCTAAACAAAAATATATATGAACAGGCATGTATAAATATAGGAGAACTCAGCCTTCTAAACTTTAGTTGCAAAAGTGGTGTAATAGAACAAGCATCATTGAGACCAGGAGGACTCGTAGAATTTAACCTCAAAATCCAAGTTAATTCCCTTCTAGTTAAATGTTAGTCTAATACAAGTCCTCTTGGGTCCATAATATAATCTAATGCAAAATAAATTTATGATGCAGTGTGTACAATATGCCTATAAAGGGCATTGGATGCTTCAGCTTTCACAAGATCATAGGCATGTTCATAAATTCAGTCTTAACTTGAAGGAAGTTTTCCCAATATAGAATGCATTGCAAAAGTTATATAAGGTAGCATACACCACCCAACTAGAATCACAATTGAAATGTCTATCACAAATTGATGTTAAAAGGATTGCACACTAAAATCAATTTTCAAAGTTATTTTGAGAAGTAATTAGCAAGTTTTATTGGTAGGTTGTGTCACATGACTGGAAATGTGCATTAAATGGTGTTTGTTGGCAATATGGCAGCTCTGATGAAGTCTTGTCAGGAAGACAAAAGCACTTACCTTTTTTTCAGTGGAATAAAGTGGTTTGCTGGTGTTCCAATAGTTTGTCCTCAGATTTCTCTTTTTGGTTTAAAGGTATTTTATGACCACAACCCATACATTTTTTAAAACCGAAAGGCTTTTCAGACAATTTTAGAGGAAAGAAAGATATTAAGCAAAAAAAAATATTTTTAAATAGTTGGAGAGAAGGGGGGGGGGATTACCAACAATGGCAAATAAAAGTACTGTAAAAATGAGAAATGGGGAGATACGACTATACAAGTTTGGGTCTAAAGGGAGGAAGTGCTATAATATAAAATGTATAAGAAAAGTTAAGATAGCAAGATAGATGGTAAAAAAGGTTCTCACTTGCAAGAGAAAAGTAGGTATACTCCTGAGTATGCAGTGACCATGTCAGTATGCAAAGGCACCAAACGAGACCTTTGGCAGGTTAGATCACTAGGGCATTATGTACAAATGAGGAGCCCAAGTGTGTGTTCCACAAGCTGGAAAAAGCTGACAAGTTGGATCCAAGGTTCGGATCCAAGGGTCTGATCCAAACCCAACAGTTGAGGAATGAAATTACATCAGATGTTAAAATGTTTTGACAGTATACAAGCTGGTTTTCACATCTGAGGGGGGATTAGAGAAGAAAAGGACAGACCGCAATCAGTGCAAGTGGGAGAACAGGTAGCAGCATATACTTTAGAATGGGCAACTAAGTTTAGGTTCAGTAATGACAGTCCACCTGTTGATTTGGGGAAATTGCTCCCATCTACAGGAGAAAACATTTTTTGAATATGTGCATAGCTCTGTGCATTTGTTCTAAGCTAATAGGGGATGGGAGCATTTTGAAAATGTAGTTTTTTTTTGTTTGGTTTTCATTAAAACAGTCTTGAGGAATGCGAATCCAATGGGGATAAGAGTTGCACTTGGACAGAGTTAGTGAGGAACTCTGCTTCACATGGATGGGGAGCCTGTTCCAAAGACCAGCAGGTCTTATGTTATTACAGATAAGGTTTAAATCTTTAGAACAGGCAAGTCTGGTGTGGTTTGCCAGATATACAGGAGGTCCATCATGGTGGGGTAGAATGTCCTGTATGCCAGGCATAAATCTCCCCTCAACAGCTTGTAGGAGACAGTACAGGTGGAGGGCCTTGAGGTGGTCTGCAAAGGACATGTTACTTGCACCCTGTATTCTTTTAGTGATCAACCTCTGTGGATGTTCCAATTGTTGGATATGGATGGTTAGGTAAATACCAAAGAAGGCACTGTGCTCAATTATAGGTTGGATGAATGCTGAACACAGTGGAACAAGGCCTTTTTTGGAACTAGATGCCATACCTTTGTTTATAGGTTGCACAATACAGAATGATTTCCTCATTTCTGTAGACATGATGATCAAAGGCTAAATTACTGTGCGTGTCCCTGACTACTGGGTCTACTCGTAGGGTTGTCAATGATGGTTACCAGGTGTGGAGGACTTCGCGAAGGATACTATTATACATTTCTTGGCATTTCGTTTTAATCCATGGCTCTGACAAGTTACTTGTCCGTTGCCCTTCCCAGGGAACATTTGTGCCAGTGAGGGATTCTATGACTACTCGAAATCAGCCAGAGGCCATCAACATTGGCCCAGACTTCAGAGAAGCAAATGCCAAAAAGGAGAGGTCCCAGGACTGATCACTGAGGGACTCCCCTTGTGACTGGCCTCTTTGTAGAGGTCGACTCCCCAATTCTAACCTTCCTGGGTCCTGTTTGTGAGTCAGTAGGCAGTGTGAACCACTTTGCCCTCATCCATTGCTTTGGTGACTACCTCAAAGTCCACCAGGTTTAGAAAGCATGACCTGCCCTTGAAAGGAAACTGGGTTGGATCCAGTGACTGGAGATTTCCTAGGTCAGTGATAATTTCCATGATTCTTTCCATGGCTTTGCATACAAGACCAGTGAGACTTATGGCTCTGAGGTTTCCAGGGTCTGTAGATCATCCACCGTTGTGCAGAGGGATGACGGTTGCCATTCTTCATTCATAAGCCATGAAGCCTACAGTTAAACAGCAATTCCAGAGGGTCTGACAGGTTATGCTTAATACTATTTTGAAGGCATCTTGGGATATTGTCTGGGCTCAATGATACAGTGTTCTTGGCCTTACAGCTTTAAGGACATTCTCTAGTGATATCTGGGTATTTATATTTGATGGCATTTCCCGAGTGAAGGTTTGGTGGTGGTGGTGGTGGTGGGGGGTAAAGTTGAACGGGGTTTGTTGGCCTGTAGGTTTGCTGCACCTTCTGGCCCAGTACAAGTTGCTCCAATAACTGAGATCTGCACGCAATTGTGCATTGCCTTTAATGTTGCAGACATAGCTAAAGAATGCCTTGTGTGTTGTCCTTGGCTGGGGAGGCCAGATGTACCTCAAATTTGGCTTTGTTAGACTATTTGACATCTGAGTTCTGTCTAGTTTAATGAGCGTGCTTTATCCTGCTGGGTGCGGCACCTAGTAATTGTTGCTATGATTTTCTTTCTTCTTTTATACAGCCTAATGATATTGTGATTCCACAAAGGTAGCTTGTTTTTCTGAGTTAGTTCTGTGCTACTTCCTGGTGGGTATATCTGCCTCTATACAGCGATTAACATGCATGTATAGGGTTTCTGAACAGTTCTGTGCTACTTCCTGGTGGGTATATCTGCCTCTATACAGCTATTAACATGCATGTATAGGGTTTCTGAACAGTTCTGCACAGGCAGCAGTGTTCAGTGTTAATGGGGGATTGAAATTCTGCCAGATCACTTGTTCACTGAATATTGCAGAGTTAGCTATTGTTCCAGGTTTTATTTATACTTTAAAGGAGACCATTTTATGGTCAGACCTTACCAAAGACATTACACACTAGGGGGTGTACAGCATTCTCCCATAATACTGAAGGCCATATCCAGTATGTCTGCACCCCTGGTTGGTGTACTGACAATCTGGTCCACACAGTTTTTACAAAATCCAGTAATCTCAATGCCTGTATGTTTGGTGTCTTATACAATTCCCAGTTAACAATGGGGTAATTAGACACCCATGAATATGGTATTGGGCTGGATGATGAATATTTCCAATAAATGTAAATACATGTTATGGGCTTCCTGGGTCATATGGAGGGAACTATAGCTTTCACAAAGTGGTATGGAATATTGCCTATGGTGATTTGAATGTGGAAAAGCTCAAATGCGTTCTCCTGTTTGACCAGCCTTGAGGTATATTTTTGATGGAAACCAAGACATCTCCACCTTTAGTCCCAGTCTGTGTAATAGCTGGTCTAAATGTGTGGAAAGCATAGTCTTACAATACTGGTGTGCTCTCCACAACTTTAAACCATGTCTCAGTGACTGCACAGATATCAGCATTCTCTAGGATAAGGAGAGCTTGCAGAGATTGGAGTCTTTTGTTTAGACTTCTAGCATTAATCAGCAACACCTTCAGATTTTACTGGTTATGATTTGCTATGTCAGAAGTACTTTGCTTGCCTTGCCTAAAAATGGTACTATGGGGAGGGGAAATGTTTTAGCTAATATTCAAAAACCTGCAGGGACAGGTGCAGACCATCCCTGGCAAAGCAGAGTAGTGTTGTTGGCCATCTTCCATGCTGATAAATACTGCACCCCCTTAGAATGATACCAGACACTAAGCCAATTATTAGAGTCAGTCATATTCTGTTCTTATTGTAGCATCATCCGTGGAAGAGGTAAAATGCTGAAGCCTGGGACAAATTCCAAGAGCTCCATGATGCCTCTTCATATACTTTAAGGAGGTACATTTCAGGTCATTTACACCCACACAGACTAGGAGTCATACTGGTACTTGTGGTCCAACGACCTGAGTACATATATAATGTGGTGGATCCTGATCCCTGATAAGCAACAGACCATTACTTTCTCCATACTCAGCACGGTGAGTGGGACACCAGTGTGTCTTCACAATGGAATCTCCAGTGACCAGAATGTTGGATTGTGTGCTGGCCTGCCTTACGGGTTTAGAAGTAGGGGCTCCATGAGATGTGGCTATGTGTGTCGATGTGGGTGCTTTGAAAGATCATTCAGGGCTGCTGAGGGCATCAGTTGTGTGTACTTCATCTAGGTGGTCTTTGGGATTTAGGAAGATTACATTTAAGTGGCTCAGCATATGTGGGTCTGTCTGCTTTGAATTGCCTGATGGGTGCAGCATGTGCACTACTGACAACCTGACATCAGAAGTGCTTTTATGTGAGAGCTTTGCCTCCAGGGACATTGTGTAATTATATCTCACATACAATTATCAGTTTGAATAGTCAGTAAACATGAGCAATTTCTACATTGCCTCAGGATGACCATATCCACCAACATGGCAGCAGAGATAGTGGGAAAGGTAAAAAAAACTGCTGCCATGGATATTAGATGATTGGAGTAAGAATATAAAGTAATGTCAGGAGTAGCTGGTTTGCAGCTCTGGGGGCAGTGCTAATCACTGCAAGCTAGTTCTATATGCAACTAGGTATTGATGAAATTTCAAGGTTGCTTTTACAGGAAAAATGTCAACTCAAGGTGTCTGCATCTGTACAGGGCACTGCCAAACACTTGAGGGGAAACCAATAAGTGGACCCCGATTTATGGATTAAGTATTCGGGAAGATATTCTGAAAGGCTAGACAGCAGCAAATCAAGCAGTACTTGCCGAAAAGAATTAGCTTTAAGAATAATGAAATGAGATTTGCTTTAATGGCTACTGGTGGGCTGTTATCAGTGCTGGTCTCAGCACAATTCCATGCTGCTGGGATACAGTGCTTCTTGGCTTTTTCTAGAACCAATCCCATGGTGAGAAACACGCCAGAGACTCTCTGGTAAATCAGTCTTATCCAAGGTGATGGGTCTATAGGCTTGTTGTACTCCTTTCCTAGTGGATGCCTTGATTAGTAACCAGACCATTCAGGAAGGTCAGATTCACTGCCCAAGCAGAAACAGTTGGAAATAAATGCACTTTGTCCCTCTCACCAGAAGCAAAACACAATCAAATTCCAAGCTGGCAACTCTGAAGCAGTTACTAGGCTTTCTGGTGATGAGCAGTCCCCCCCCCATGCTCCTTCTCTCACCAGCAGAAAAAGCATTAATCTCAAAATGACAGACAGAATGTGGGCTCTCCAATAACTGGTGGTTTTGGGGTAGATATGTTGCAGATTTTAAAGGCAAGACTGAAAAAAATTGTTCAATATCCCAAGAGATGCAGTATGCACTAAATAGCTAGATATGAAAGTGGGGGTAACTTAAGCTTTAGCTATCCAAGTGGAGAGCCACTAATTTTTAAAAAGAGCAAGACAGAGTGAAGGGGGTAGGCACTTTGCATTCTGGCTATATGGAATACAGTGGGATGGCCAATTTAAATAGCTGAGAGAGTTGTTGCGTCTTTCGGCTTTTCCCGGTTAGGGATCGCCACAGCAGAATTCCGGTCTGCTAATGATTGGCAGTAGATTTTTACGTGCTGGCTTGCCGGGCCTAATGCACAACCTTCAACGAAGGAACGCCCATTCACGCATGTCACCACAAAGACGACGCTCCAACTGAGAATCGAACGGGCAACGTCTAACTGAGGCGACAACGCTACCGCAGCACATTTCACAAAATGATAATTTTATGCTTATTCACAATAGCCAATGAAAGAGGGAAGGAAATAAGTGATCAAACTACCATAAGGGCAGGCAAATACAAAGACTAGTTTAAAAACAGTATTGGGGGGGGGGGGGCAATTTCTGTCTGACCCAAGAGACAGATGTGGTCTCTTTCCTTGTTTAAATATGTATTGACCATTGAAAACATCTGACAACAGGTGGGATAATTTTTTTTTTCATAATGGCTATGCTATGCATATTATCTTGGAACATATATGGCCTTACAGGTGCAAAAAAGTATTAGAAAACGGGTGTAACTAAGGAAATGATTTGAGCGGGGATACAGGATATAAATTGCCTATACACAAGTAAGGCTTTAAGTTTAATTCTGGTGGCGGTCATAAAAGCAATTACTAGAAGCACTGAATATATTGAGAAAAGAACTGGAAGTGGGATCTTTAGAAAAAAGTAGGGACGAATCACAGTATACATGCAGAATGTAGGACAGAGCGTATGTTGCAACTTTAAGAAGCATTTCCAAGTGTAGGCACATGCATATAGTGAGCACATGCAGGCAGCAGTGCCATTTTGAATAAACAGCCAGAGTGTGAGCATGTACGAGTCAGTTTATAAGTTTAAGTTAAGGTTACAAAGCCTCAATCCAGATGTGTTTGTATATAAAGCAGCTGTTTGAACGGAACTCACAACTTAGTCCGTTTTGTCCTGACCAGACGAGCAACAGAATAAGGTTTTGGACAAGGAGTAAGGTTTAAGGAAAGTCAGGAATTGAGCAATTTCTGTAATGAACTGACAGTTATGTAAAAGAATACAAGTGATCTATACTGTTAAGTTGGAGCATGTCAACATAATTTGTTTTTTTTTTTATATAAATGTATGCTTGCCCATGTCTAAAGTGATAATTCCATAAAGGTTAATTTACTTACATATTCTTTCCTTTAAATGCAAAGTGCAAATAGCAGTACCCCAGAAAACATGTTTGGAAAGAAATAAACGTGTATTTGCCAAAGGATTTCAGGATGGATAATCAGCACAATCAGGGACAAAGGGAATGGGAATTATACTAATTGCTAGAGGAGCTCAAAAAGTGGAAGAAAAAAACAGAGCTGTGGTAGTAAGTGGCTACTGCCAAGGGAGGAGTACACTGGCATGCATTTATATTACACCTGTAACTATTATGGAGTTTAAGAAAATATGGGGAGAAGTTAGCTTTCGGCAAGGAATATTACTTGCATGTATGAACTGAAACTTTACCAGCAATTGTGAGAATGCATCAGGGGGCCTGATATTCCAAGTGTTAACTTATAGCTACTGAGTGGGATAAAATGAAAATGGAGTTTTAAAATACGGTAGAAACAAGATAGATGTGGTTAAGCAATGCAATCTACTAGAGGGGCTGACAAGAAATCAGAGCATCTGGACAATATGCATAAACTTAGGAAGACTGCTGCTAAGCAACACATTTTTAAAAACTCAACATAAAAAGCTCTTAGCACAATGAAAGGCAAAAGTAGAAAGGGCTGTTGCCAAACTTAGGGAGCCTATAACAAAGAAAAAAAAATAGATCCTCTAGAAATATTAGAGATTCTGGAAATGTTATGAAAATTGTATAAAGCAGACAAATGTGGCAACAAAGCACAAATGTAAATATTAACAGAAGACCTAATTATGCCAAGGTCACAGGGAGACAGGCTCAACAACTAACAGCTAAGAAAGGAGGAGATGAGAAAAATGGTGATGCACACTTTAGAAAAGATGGTATTAATGTGGAAGCTTAGAAGTTGGACTGGAAGAAAGTGGTACAGACCTGGAAGGTATTGGTCTTGGGACTGCTGGAAGCCTAAAAACAAAGCATTTGGACTACATTTTGCATCTAGGGAAGTACATTCAAAACATTTAAAATACCGCACTTACCATTTAAGACAGTTTTGTGCATTTCCCCATTGTATTTGTTCTGTATCTGAAGTTAAAGCTATTAACTGAAGGCATTTTTATAGCTGCAGTACTTTATATAGCATTTTCAATTGGTTTCTGTACTCTGCCTAGGTGTTTAAATCACGAGTGAGTTCTCATTTTATTGTAGTCAATATGATTTTTCCTACCCTGTTGCACTTTCCCTGTTGTGCCTTTAAACTGATGCTTTTGAGCTGCCCACCCCTAATGTATACCTGGTCTTGGAAGCACCTCAGTCTTATCTCTGCTCATCTTACTCGGTACCGACAGATAAAAGTAGGAAGGCCCGCCTCTTGGACTGTTGGTGCAAGTGTGTGTTCCTCATTACTGGCTTGTCTGGCTTTGAATTGCCTTGTAATTACTGTACTTGTAGCCAATTAGGTTTGTTGCTGGTATCTCTTCACACTCTAAACTGTTTTTAAATTAAGATGACTGGGACTGCAATTATAGTAACAGTAGAAAAGTAGCCTTGTCTGTCAATCAGGAAATGCAGGGAAGCTTAAAGTTGATTGTTTCATCAGCCAGAGGGCTTTTTAGGGACTTGTTTATCTGCACTTGAGAGCTACATATTAAAACATTCTAGAATTATCTATCTTGTGGCAGAATGTGTTTACCTGCGAGTTAGGAAGCACTCCAAGGAGCTAAAAGTGTAGTCATTTATTGGCCAGGCAGCACAGGAGTTTTCAGCTTTCTCCCATCTACTATAAGTTAGGCATGTTTCTGCAGTGCTGCTTTCCGCACAGTGGCAATTAGCAGTAACAGATATAGTAACCTTAGTTAGTAAAGTTTACCTATATGGCTAGTACACAGGACTTAACTCAGAAAGGTTGTGCGTGAAGGCAAACTTAGGTCAGCTAGCCAGCACATCAAATAAATCTAGACCCTGTAAAACCAAGTCCCTAAACCGTAACAGCCCAACCCTAATATAGGTCCGGACAACATGGATCTGCAATTTCCTAATGTCTGTGACTAGATTAGTGGATATGGGCTTCCTGAGACAATATAGCAATTGTCTCGTGTACTCTGACAACCTTTTAATCCTTAAAGATACTCACTATGTGAGAGACGTACGCAACTTCATTACAAAGAACACATTGCTCATCACACACAGAACTTGCGTGGAGGCACTTAAACTTTCTCAAACCTCAAAGGCCTCCAAGCTGTTAAATGGCAATGCCTGTCCTCAGTAAATCACTAAACCAAACAAAAGCAAAACCCATCACCACATACAAACCTGCACCAAATGATCCTCCCCAAGAACAAAGCCTATAAGACAAGTTGCCTAGTAGTCTTGACGTGGGCTTCTATTGTACAGCACACATGCTTCTCACAAGGCTGGACAAGATAATAGTAGACTATCTGGAGTTAGAATCCACAGTGTCATGCATGCACTCGTCACTGCATCAGATATCAATATGATTCCATCATGGCCCATATGGGTGTAAATGACCAGTCATGTACCTCACTGGACTATATGAAGAGGGTCAATCTGAGCATGTGTCACAGCCTAGTATGCACTTTTCACCAAATAGCACTCTACCTTCAAGGATGGTGCCACAGTATGAACAAAAAACTACCGATTTTAATATATGGTCTAGTTTCTGGTGTCACTCCGGGGGGGGGGTCCAATATCAGCATGGAAGCACATGGTTAACGCTTCATGGTGCTTTGGCAGGCATGGTTTGCATCAGCGCCCCTGGGTATTTGGACACTGGCTAATGCTTTATCCATCTCCTTACAGCCTTTTTAGGCAAAGTCAAAATGACAAAACTACCAACACAGCAAAAAACTGAAAGCACCCTTAAGGTGTTGCTGCTCAATGCTAGTTGCCTAAACAAGAAACTCCACACCATACAAGCTCTCCTCACTCTGGGAGAATGTGGACATCTGTGCTGCTAGACATTGGGTTTAAAGCCACAGAAGGAATTCTGTCAGTGCAAGGCTACAGTGTCTTCCCCATACTTAGGCCAACAGCAGCAGAGATGGGGGCTAAAGGTGGAGGTGTTTTGATCCATACTAGCAACAAATACAACTTCAGCTTGGTTAAACACTATGATGGCCTGGAGTTTATCCATTTAGGTAAGGTTTAGGATTACCTGAGTTGAAGGGATATTTTACAGCTACAAAGTTAAGGCTCATGTACATAGCACAAGCAGGTTATAATTGAAAATGGAAATGTATGATAAAGTGGGGAGGAGGAAGTTCAAGAAATGAGTGGAATTTTGAATGTAGATCCTTATGGACCATACAGATTATATCCATCAAGCAGCAGAAAGTATTCTAAGCACTAAGCCATCATGAGAATGTAGATAAATTTTGCAGATAGGGAGGGCTTCAAGTTAGGGTACAGAAAACTGGCAAGAGGCGACTGGAATTTACTGGAGAAAACTGGCAAAGGAACCAAGGTAGAGAGTAAATAACCAGATGAGGAAAGGTACAGTAGGAAGAGGACAAAATGACATTTGAACTGCAGGCTACAGACTGTTCCCTACCAGGGACTGATAAGAGTATGGGCAAAGAGAAAAGGATAGGGGAATCACCTGTTTGGTAGCATTTTTAGACAAATCTAGAACAGAAGCTGCTGTTAAATTAGTACGGCATATAAAATATGGCATAACTAAGAACCAGATTAGGCAGTTGAAAATCTATTTACGAGCAATGGGAGGACACATGTACGGCTCACAAGCATGCAAAGAGTTCTTTGCATAGGTATTTTTACACCCCAAGCAGACTTCAAAAAAATTTCCCTCAGGTATGTAGGTAATGTTGAGGCGAGATGAAGCAAATGGGAACATACATTTTGGGAGTGTAGAGTTAACAGATTTTTAAAATTTCCTACAAAGTACTTTGTCAGACATTCTGGGTGAGTGAATGGGTGTAAAAAGTTCAGTATTTACCATAACATTCCATCTGTGTTGTCCATTTTCATTCTTCTTCAACCTGTGGGTTTTGGATCCAACCCTCTGACAGCCACTTTACAAGCTTAGGATCTGAAGCATGAGCTCTTCCTCTTCATTCCATAATGACTCACCCCCCCACCTCAAAATTTGCTGCTAATGAATATGCAGGATGTCTATATAATATAGGAAACCGTACATCCACTGTATAGAACAAGAGGAGAGAGCATATAAAATTCAAAGTCTTCCAGGAAAGAAATTTTAAATCTACCTTAACAGCAGGTTCAAAAGGGTGGGAAAGAATTGCCTGCAAAATCAAAGTTAGGTCCCAAGGGGAGTTGGATCTTTGGGGGACCAAGAGTACCTTTAAAAAGGCCTTGCATAGTTTTGAAGCTACACAAAGTTTTCTCCAATGTGAAAATTTTAAATGGCTACCAACTGAACTTTTACAGTGCAATAGCTGGCACTATTTTGGAAGAGGAAGGCTAGGAAATCCAATACGAGAGACACAGGAGCCATAAAGAGATATATTAACTTCTGTTGAGTCCAGATTGAGAATCTTTTCCATTCACTACTGTAGATTTTCCTGGTAGGTAATTTGTGGAAGAAATCAATCTTTTTTACTGGGGATGAAAGCCTGCAATTTCTATCACTGGAATTGGAGACACCATGCAGTCAGTTTTAGGCCTTGAAGATCTGGGTGAGTCTGCCCCGAGGGATGGGACAATAGATCTGGAAGTGGTTAACCAAAAACAAATGACAACCCACACTACCACAAGACAGTCAGTTTATTTTCCACAAGGGACTCATTGTGACAGACACTTACACTAAACATTAACGAAACAAGTTTGTCACCAAAGATGTCTTCAGATGTAACATGCACATAAAGCCAGACATTTATATGTTTTTGAAAACCAAGCAATCAAATTTTAACCTTCTTTCGGCTTTTCGCGGTTAGGGGTCACCACAGCGGATCACCCTGTCTGCTCATGTTTGGCAGTGGGAGTTTTACTGTGTCGAGTTGCCAGCCCGGCACCCCACCTTCCACAGAAGGCGCACAAACGCACTCACACCTAGGGCTAATTTAGAGTGTCCAATCTTCTTACAGCATGTCTTTGGGAGCACCCGGAGGAAACCCATGCGACCACAGGAAAGACGTGCAGACTCCGCACAGAAGGCACCTCAGCCGAGGATCGAACTGGAGAACCTCTTGCTGTGAGGTGGCAACGCTTACAGCTGTTATCACCGCAGCTGCCCTTAATCAAATTTCAACATTAACAGTTGAATAGTTCACTATAAAACAAATGGTTTCCTTTTAAAATCTTTCCAAACCCATACCTATTAATAAAATTACTTGGTAAGACTTTCCACAATATATACTAAAAACAAATTTGTTAAATACATAAATCACTACCCAGGTATATAAAAGCTAGGAATAATCTGTAAAGTAAGCTTTTAGTGCCATCTAGTGGACATTTTAAAACATTACACCAAACCTTACTACAAAATCCTATTTTTAGCCTTGTATATACACCCAACCTGACAAATATTGAAAATACAAAATATATTTATAAAGTGTTTGTGTAAAAATGAAATGCTTAAAACTATACACATCCCAAAAAATAATAAAACAAGCATTAAATTATACCACCACTTTTCATAGCTTAGCGGCTCAATTTTAGAACCGGGTCTATGGAGACAGTATCATTGATACCAGATGGTTTACTAGCCTCCAAAAACTGCCAATGTAATTCCCTATATTTAATTTTGGTCTCCCACATACCCCCTTTAATGTCGACAAGGATGACCAAGTACAAAAAATAAAAATTTAGCTAAGGGGCAAACAAGCGTTTAAAAAAGCATTATTCTCATTCTTGATCCTTATATCATACCCTCATAAATCCTTCTCCTGAGCTTCCTCTGTCTTCCCAACATAAAGCGCTGTGTGCATTTTTCACAATAAGCCAAATGTATGAGGCCACTAGTATCACATGTGCTCTTTGTTCTACTTGTAATAAATGCCACCAGTGGAACCCACCACTACAGACTCTTGGTTACCAATATAAGGGCTCTGTGGACAAGAACCACATTTATAAATGCCTATTTATTTACCTCCTAGGCCAAATACACTATTTGCCCCAAACAATTTTTTTTTAATTAGGACCCTTCCTAAAAAATACATTTAAAAAGGTTACTAGAAATCCCAGAGAGGTCTGATGAGCTTGGAAACTTAGTCCCTCCCTGTCCATAATTTGCCTGATAATTTTCACGTTCCCATTAAAACCTAACAAATGCTTGCTACAAATTAACTTTTGTAGATATGTCAGTAATAGGAACCATATTAACGTCTGGGATACTGATCCCTAAGATAGAGACAAATCTGTCAATTCTTCCATTAGTGACCTCCCTCTGAACATTAATCAAATCTACAGGGTATCCCCTTTTAACAAACATGTCCTTTAAAACAGCACATTCATGTCCTTTAAAACAACACATTCATGTTGAAAATCACTATCTAGAGGTGTCATTCTACTTATCTTAAACTGCCCCTTCACAATACTCTTCTTTTGATAAAAAGGGTGGGTGCTGAAAAAATGGAAGAAAAAGTTCAAATAAGTCTTTTTCCTATATACTGCGGACCTAAAATAACTAGTGTCCTTATAGGTTCATAGGTTCATACTAGGCTATCTGCCCTAGGGCATTTATAAGCCTAGCCAGAGTGTGCTTGGCTTTCGCCATGCATTTTAAAATAATTTTGCTATGCCTTTTTTTGAGGTTAGTATACTGTGCCTCTGTCTAACAGTGACACAGAAGTGATAGCTGGGGTAAACCTACGATCTCCCATCCACTCAAGATTCCTCTTGAAGAGAGTCAATGTGGGACTCTGCCTAACCTGGACTGGGATTTTATTCCAGAGTGAAGGGAGCCTCTGGGTTATGAATCTGTCCCTCCAGCATGTCCTATTTATTTCAGTGCTGAGGTTCAAGTCTCTCGAGCACGTAGCTCGATGGGATTTGGATTTTCTGAGGTGCAGCATGTCCATTAATTCCGGATTGGACATGGCTTTATACGTCAGGCACAGATTGCCTCTGAGTAGGTGGTATGCCACTGAGTAGAGCTGGAGTTTCTTTAACCGGGCAGCATATGGCATCTGTTTGAGCCCTTTGATCCTCTTGGTGAGGTACTTTTGGGGGTCTTTCCAGTTGCTGCAGGTGTCTGGTAAGGTACATCCCGAAAGGGGCATTGTACTCAATTATGGGCCTGATGAGGGAAGAGTAAAGAGGCACAATGACCTCCCCTGATCTAGATGTGAATCCCTTCATGATTAAGTGGGTTATATAAAATGTTTTTCTAACCACTTTGGCCACGTGGTTGTCAAACAAGAGACTGCTATCAACTTGGGTCCCCAGGTCCCCAATTACTTCTTCTGTACTTAATGGATTACCACCTATATGTGGTAATTTGTGGGCACTTTGTTTTTGCCAAAGGGGATGACTATACACTTTTTGGCATTCAGCTTGAGGCCATGGCTCTGGCACCAGTTGTCTGTTTCTATGAGGCCCTTTTGGAGGATGCTTGTGTCGGCTGGAGAGTTGATTATGGCACCCAGTTTGCAGTCCTCTGCAAACTTGGTCAGCCACAGTCCTTCCGTGTTGGCCTGTACCGCCAAGAAATATATACCGAACGAGAGGTCCCAGGACTGAGCCTTGTGGGACACCACTTGTAACTGGTTTGGAGTCTGACATGGCTCCAGCAATTCTAACCATGTGGGTTCTGTCCTTGAGCCAGTTTGCAACCCATCTAGTGACATAGGGGTTTATATTTAAGCTGGTGAGCTTATCTATAATGCCCGAGTGGGGTATTGTATCGAAGGCTTTTGCGAGGTCCAGGTAGGCTGTGTGGACCACCTTCCCCTCGTCAATGGCCTTGGTGACAGTTTCAAAGAAATCGACCAGGTTTAAGAGGCAGGATCTGCCCTTAAAGCCAAACTGGGTAGGATCCAGTGTCTGTAGGTCCCCAATATCTTTATTTATGAGGTCCATGATGATCCTTTCCATAGCTTTGCAGACCAAGCTAGTCAGTCTTATGGGGCGATAGTTTCCAGGATCCATTGAGGCACCACCTTTGTGGAGCGGGACCACTGTTGCTGTACGCCACTCTTTGGGTACATATCCTGTAGTAAGGCTGAGATTGAACAGTAGTTTTATGTTTGGGTTTAGCTCTTCTTGGAGTTCATGTAGGACGCAGCCTGGGACACCATCTGGTCCCATTGATGCTGTGTTTTTTGCTTTGGAGAGGGCGGCTCCTACCTGAGAATCTGAGATGTCAGGGGGGCAGCACTCTGTTGGGATAGACATTTGCCCTTTTGGTGGGGAGGGGGGGGGGGGGGAGTTTGCACTGAACCTGTCAGCTAGGATGTTGGCAATGTCTGTGGGCTCGGTGTATTTTTTGTCATTTTGGACGAATTCTGAGCATATCTGGGAATTCCCACCCAGGTTCCTAACATAACTAAAGAAAGCCTTGTGATTATCATTAGTGTCCTGTGCAATTTTTCTCTCGAAGCTGGCCTTAGACTATTTTATGAGTGCCCGTAGTTTTTTGCTAATACTGATCAGAGATGCCTTCCCTTTTTGGGATTTTGCTCTATCAAGTAGTAGCTTCCTCCTTCTATTGTATAGTTTGTTTATGGCTGGGGTCCACCAGACAGGACGTCTGCCTTTGGAGGACTGGGTCTTGGTTTTATTTGGGACTGCATGATCCATGCATTCCTGAAGGTGTTCATAGAATGCGTTTATAAAGGATTCTGCGGTCTGGGCCATATTTTCCACAGGCCCGGGGGCTTTGAAGGATTCCGCCTTGGTTTTGAGGCGTGTGAAATTTGCTTTAGAGAAGTATTTCACTGGTTTTCTGGGCAGGGGGTGTGGTCGGGATGTAAATATCCAGTGAGATTAGTTTATGGTCTGATCTTACCAGTGAGGGATACACTTCTGGTCTGGAGCATAGTGTCCCCCTGTTGGTGATGATCAGGTCCAGTATGTTTTCCCCTCTTGTGGGACTGGTAAGTTGTTCCATAGCATTTGAGTTTATAAATTCTAGGAACCTTTGGGCTAGGGTGTTGGAGCTAGAGTAATGCTCCCAGTCTATGTTTGGGTAGTTGAAGTCGCCCAATATAATGGTGTTTGGAGAGACCTTCATATTTTCCAGTTCTCTCAGGAAGGCCGAGTGGGGTTCCTGTGTTTGGGAGGGTGGTCTGTAGCAGGCTATAAACTGGAAGGCAGTTTTACCCACTGTTAGTTGCACATGGATAGTCTCTGATGCTTCGTGCTGTGCCACCAACCTGGAGGTGTGGGTATCTGACGAATATTGATACTTTTGTGGTTTGGTCCAAGTTTTGGGGCAGAAAAGCAAGGTATGAGGTATAACCTGGTAGTGCTGGGGTGCTCTCGGGAGCCTTGAACCAGGTTTCTGTTACTGCACAGATATCGATGTTCTCCATGCTAAGGAGAGTTTCGAGTGCGTGCATCTTGAGGTTTAGACTTCTGGCGTTGAGTAGCATTACTCAGTTTCTTATCCCTTGTGATACCTATGGAGGTGGGTTTGTCTTTTGAGCCTTGCCTAAAAAAGGCACTATGGGGGTAGCAAGAGCCTTTGCCAATATCCGAAAGCCCAGGGGTGACAGGTGCAAGCTGTCCCTAGCGAAGCATCATGGCTCGTCAAGCATGTCATCCCAGACTGACAGGCATTGGATCCCCTTTGAATGACACCAATACTTAAGCCAATTGTTGAAATTGATCATCTTGTCTTCATATTGTGGCATTATTTTTGGTGAGGGTAAGATGCTACTCAAGGTCAGGGTCATACCAGCCTGGGCTACGTGCTCAGAGAGCACCTCTACGTCTCTTTTCATGTAGTCCGTACGTCTCAGGTCATTCACACCAGTATGGACAATGACGGAGTCATATTTGTACTTGCCTTGGAGTGACCAGAGTGCTTGTGTTATGTGGCGGATCCTAGCGCCAGACAGGCAGCTCACCATGACCTTCTCCTTGTTCAGCCTGGTGAGCGGGACATCAGTGTACCTGACGATAGAGTCACCTATTACAAGTGTATCAGGTGTGTTTAGCCTTAAGGGCTGTGACTGTTCGGCACACTGGCTTTGTGAGCTGTGTTGCACGTGTTTTGTTTTGGGGTAGCGGTTGCTTGGGTGTCTGCTTTGGAGGTCTCTGCTGCTTAGGTAGATTTTTATTTAGAGCCTCCAAGTATGTTTTTGTGTGTTTATGTGTTTGGTTTGTCGTCGTGGTAGGTCTATGTGAGACTGGAATTGTAGTGAGTGTGGTTTCCTTCTCCTCCTGACTGGTTACGCCAGTACTGAGTTGAGAGAGCTTAGCCTCCAGTTTGGCTATATGGTTGCATCTCTCATGTGTTGGAATTTGTTGGGAGGAGGAAAGGGTTGTCTGTGTACATGAGGCAGTTGTAACATTGCCTCAAGATTCCCAGATTCACCAGCTGGACCGGAGAGGAGACTGACAACTGACCTTTGGACATGCTAGAATAGTAGTGGGAATTCCTTTATAATTGAAAAAAGGGTCAATGGGGAACAAGGTACTCAAGGGGAGTTTGTGAGGGTGTAGTGCTTTTAATTTTTTAGAGCTGACTTATATAATTGCTTTAGTGAGCAAGTGCCAGGTAACTTAAATGCAATGTGGTACAGGTAACTTAAGAAAAAGTCATCAGAGATCTGGGGACCCAGGTTGACAGTAGCCTTTCGTTTGACACTCATGTTGCTAAAGTAGTTAGGAAAACCTTCTATATCACCCACCTGATCATGAAGGGATTCACATCTAGATCAAGGGAGGTCATCGTCCCCCTGCACTCATCACTCATTAGACCTATGATTGAGAACAATGCCCCGTTCGGAATGTATCTGACCAGACACCTGCTGCAGCTTGAAAGGCCCCAAAAGTTCCTCACCAAAAGGATAAAGGGTCTCAAAAATATGTCTTATGCTGCCCGACTGAAAGAACTCCAGCTCTATTCAGTCTCATACCGCTTGCTCAGAGGTGACCTGTGCCTGACATATAAGGCCATGTCAAACCCAGATTTGATGAATATGCTTCACCTCAAAAATCTAGATCCCTCAGAACCACAAGGGCGGAGACTTAAACCTTGACACGGTTATAAATAGAACGTGCTGGAGGGACAGATTCATCACCCAGAGACTCCCTATGCTGTGGAACAAAATCCCGGTACATGTGAGGCAGAGCACCTCTCTGGCCTTGTTCAAGAGGAATCTTGA
Organism: Protopterus annectens; assembly: GCF_019279795.1. Lineage (NCBI taxonomy): Eukaryota > Metazoa > Chordata > Ceratodontiformes > Protopteridae > Protopterus > Protopterus annectens. The sequence continues at coordinate 1,686,108,350 of NC_056739.1, read as the reverse complement.
CCAATGGATGGGAGATTGCAGATATACCCCAGGGATTACTTCAGTGTCACTGCTTGACAGAGGCACAGCAAAATGATAGGCATAGTTTTTATTCAAACTAAAGGGGTGGCTAAAGCCACATAACTATGGGCTAGACTTATAAATGCCCTTGGGCAGATAGCCTAGTATGAACCTATGAACCTATGAAAAACGACAAACAGTAACTTTCAAGTGAAACAAGGAAATAAGTACAGTAAGCAATACAGATATCACTAGGGATCCACAGAAGTGCTAAAAGTCCGCGTTTTAGTTGGAATTAGCGTTTCAGGGAAATAAACAACAAGCATACAAACAAAGCTAGATTCAGCAGGCCTGGATCTAGTCTATTCTACAGCAAACAAGGTGTACCAATTTCAGTAAGAAACAGAATATGCAGGCACTATAAGCCTTTAACCAGAAATTCCCAGCTCAGAAGGGCAGAGTTCAGCCTCTCCTCCCACAAGAGTGCAGACCGCGATCCTTCTTAATGTAAAATAACTGGCCTGAAGCCCAAGTGCTTAAACCAGAACTAATACACTTTTAGAATAACAGACACTGAGCCCTCAATCAGCAGTTCCCAACTTAGAAGGATGTAAGCTACCTGTCCTGCCACCACAGTGCAGGCCACAAACCTTCCTAATGTAAAACTGGTCTGAAGCCCAAGTGCTTAATCCAAAAGACTTAGAAATGATAGCTACACTTTAATCAAGTTACTACCAAGCAGTAATAAATACAACTGAATACTTTAAAGAATGCCTGGATTAGTGCTCAAGTTATACAAACAAAGCTAGATTCAGCAGGCCTGGATCTAGTCTATGCTACAGCAAACAAGGTGTACCAATTTCAGTAAGAAGCAGTTCAAATATGCAGGCACTATAAGCCTTTAACCAGAAATTCCCAGCTCAGAAGGACAGAGTCCAGCCTCCCCTCCCACAAGAGTGCAGAACACGAACCCTCTTAATGTAAAATAACTGGCCTCAAGCCCAAGTGCTTAAACCAGAATTAATACACTTTTAGAATAACAGACACTGAGCCCTCAATCAGCAGTTCCCAACTTAGAAGGATGTAAGCTACCTGTTCTGCCACTACAGTGCAGACCACAAACCTTCTTAATGTAAAACTGGTCTGAAGCCCAGGTGCTTAAACTAAAAGGCTTAGAATGAGTTACACCAAGCAGTAATAAATACAATTGAGTACTTTTAAGATGACGCAAAAGCAAAATAAAGTAGGAAAAAACACAAATACAGTAAAAGCAGATACATTTTTTTTTTTACTCTCATCCAGATAATTCACCTTATAATCTAAATTATAGGCAAAACCTAAAAAACTGGTTGTGTTGGAGATGTAGTTAAACTCTCCAAACACTTCCTCGGTGTCCACCCAAAAGACAAATATAATTCAGAAGGCACTTGTAAAGAATCCAATTTTCTTTATATGGGGAGTTGAAGACATATTTCTCTTCCCAAACTGACAAAATTAAGTTTGCATAAATGGGGGGCACAACTTGCCTCCATGGCTATCCCACTGAGTTGTCGAAAAAAATTTGCCCTCAAAATATAAAAAAATGATTGCGTAAAATAGCAATTAATTTTAAACAGACCTGAAAGTTGTTGTGGGATAAATAACCAGATGTACATAGCACTCTCAAACCAATTAGTACCCTGTTCATGTGGGATACACCCAAAAAAATACACATCAATAGTAATGAATAAATGATTAAATAGTGTAGGCACTATAGCTCACAGAAAATCCCAGAAATCCTTAAGAATATTCTTGTTGAATCCAACTAACTTTTTAAGTCTGACATCTAAATATTCGGCTAGAGGGGTTGTAACCAATCCATGCCCTGACGTAATTGGACAAAGAGGTGGGTCCTCTTGGTCCTTATGAACCTTAGGAATTCCAAATATAGAAGCCACTCTAATTTTTATATATAATGAAAAAAAAAACCTAAAGTATATCTATTAAACTGTCCAATAATAAATCATTCAAACTCAAATAAATGCACTTATAGGCTATGTGAATCTCAATAGATACTCTTAAATGAAAGAAAAACAAAGCTAACAAAATCCAGGTGCCCCTGCGGTAAGCCAAAAGTCCAAGAATAAATGCAGTAAAAGCAAAGGCAAGGCTCCAGTTTCTTCAACCAACACAGCTGTTTGACACAAGCGCTTTCACTAAATGCTTCTTCAGGTGCTTCTTTATCAATAATGGGTTTTTACCAATATCACATTTATGCCTAGGTATAAAATTAAATCCCTTGGAGAGCAATCTAAAAATGGTTCATGTAACTAATTCAGTACAATTAAAGATGCAACAGTCATTAAAAAACACCTTAGAACCATCATACCTTATGGTGTTATCCGTGGACCTGGTGCCATAATCCTGAATGTTCATAGGTAGGTACTAGGCTATTGGCCCTAGGGCCTTTACAAGCCTAGCCAAAAAGGTACCATGGCTTTCGCCACCCAAGAAAATGATTTTCCTGTGCCCCTGTCAAGCAGAATCACAGAAGTGATCCCTGGGGTGAATTTACCATTACCCATCCAATCAAGATTTTTGTTGAAGAGCGCTAATGAGGAGCTCTGTTTGACAGATAGGTAGTCTGTTCCAGAGTATGGGAAGTCTTTGGGACAGGAATCTTTCCCTCCAGCATGTTCTGTTTATTGTGGTGACAAGGTTTAGGTCCCTAGAGAGTGTAGCTTGGAGAGATTGGGATTTCTTTAAGGGGAGCATGTCCAACAGCTCTGGGTTGACATAGCTTTGTATGTTAGGCAGAGCTAGCCAGAGTAGGCGATATGCGATGGAGTAAAGCTGGAGTTTGAGAGTCTGCATAAGGCAACTGTTTGAGGCCAGTAATCATCTTTGTGAGGTATTTTTGCAGTCTTTCCAGTTGCTGTAGATTTCTTGTGAGGCACATACCAAAAGGGGCATTGTACTCTATAATGGGTCTGAGTGATGAGTAGAGGGTAACAATGACCTCTTTCTGGATGAGAAACCTTTTGTGATGAGGTGTGCCACGTAGAAGGATTTCCTGACCACTGCAGCGATGTGATCAAAGAGACTTCTGTCCACCTGTGTGTCCCAAAGTCTCTTATCACACTTTCAGTGTTAAGTAGACTACCGCCTATGTGGTAGTTCATGGGTACAAAGATTTTACCAAAGGGGATGACAATGCACTTTTTGGCATTGAGCTTGAGACCATGGCTTTGACACCAGGCATCTGTCTCAGTGAGGCCCTTTTGTAGGATGTCCACATTAGGAGTTTCGATTATGGCTCCTAGTTTGGCTAACTAAATTCACAGATGACTGCAAAGACCTTCTGTGTTAGCCTATACTTCAGAGAAGTAGATACCAAACAGGAGGACCCAGGACTGAACCCTGTGGTACTCCACTTGGCACTGGTCTGAAGTCTGATTTGGATTCTGCTACTTTCACAGTCTGGGTTCTGTCAGTACGCCAGATGGCAACCCATCTTGTGACATAGGGATTTATACCTAGTTTAGTGGGTTTATCTATAATTCCAGTGTGGGGGATGGTGTTGAATGCCTTGACGAGATCTAGATAGGCTGTGTGAACCACCTTACCCTCGTCTATGGCTTTGGTGACCACTTCAAAGAAGTCTCGCGTTTAGGAGACATGATCTGCCTTTTACAATCCCGAACTGTGGGGTCCAGAGTTTGGAGATCTTCAATGTCTTTGTTTATGAGTTCCATGATACGTTCCATGCCCTTGCAGACTAGGCTCGTCAGGCTAATTGGGCAGTAGTCCCTGGGGTCTGTTGTGGCCCCTCCTTTGTGGAGTGGGATAACAGTCATGGTGCACCATTCAATGGGCACAAAGCCTGAGGTGAGGCTATGATTGAACATGGTACTTGGGTGGGGTGCCAGTTCATGTAGAAGGCAGCCTGGGATGTTGTCAGGTCTCATGGATGCTGTGTTCTTGATTACAGGAACTTTGCATTCTTCCAGTATAAAGATGGGCCCTTTAGGGGGTGAGAGGGGGGTAAAGTTAACACTGAACTTATCTGCCAGGATGTTGGCAATATCACTTGGTTCTGTATATTTAGTGTCATTGTGCTGTAACTCAGAGCAGATCTGAGTGTTGCCATTGAGATTCTTGACATAGCTACAGAATGCATTGTGGTTGTCTTTAGAATCGGTGGCGATTTTGTTTTCATAAATGGCTTTGGAGGATTTTATGAGAGATCTCAGCTTCTTACTGAGGCTGACCAGGGAGTTCCACCAATCGTAGGATTTTACTCTTTTGCAACAGTTTTTCTTCTGTTGTAGAGTTTATGGCAGAAGACCACCAGATTGGCTTCCTTTTTTTGGAGGATAGCATCTTGGTTCTGTTAGGGATAGCACAATCCATGCACTCGTGTAAGTGCTTATAAAGTGCATTTGTGTAAGATTCAGCAGTCGTACCTCTATTGTCCATCTGCATGGGTGTCGTGAAGTTTGCCACTTCTGTCTTAAGAAGCGTGAAGTTGGCTTTGGAGAAATTTTTTTACAGTTGTTTTCCTAATGGGGGGTGGGAGCGGGATGTGTACCTACCCCCATCGACCCTGATTATATTGGACTGGCCCTCTCTGATCTCTGGAGATTATATTTTATTAATGGTTACAGGTTTAGAAGTATTTTAAAAGGAAGCCATTTGTTTTATAGTGAACTATTCAACTGTTTATTAATGTGAAAATTTGATTGGTTGCTTAGTTTTTAAAAATGTATAAATGTCAATGTGGTTTTGTGTACGTTACATCTGAAGAACTCCTTGGTGACAGATGTGGTTTGTTAATGTTTAGTGTAATAGTGTCCGTCACAGAAAGTCCCTTGTGGAAAATAAACTGCCTTTGACTGTCGTGTTTGTTTTTGGTTCGCCGTTTTGAATTGGGCAATCTTCCCCACTTTTGGATTCATCTGGAAGTGGTTCCAGTGTCCAGGGAGGACAAATCAGGTGAGACCAAAGGAAGGTGAACCAGACTTGGCGAGGCCAGAAAGTAATGAGGATTACTCTTCAACCAGTGTGCTTTCTGAAGGTATTTGGGAATCAGGGGTAAAGGGGGAATACACTAAGCAGACAGGGGGGTCAGGCATGGATGACATCTTGGTGACTGTCCCTGTGGGGGGATCAAGGCAAAGAACCTGATGCACTTGAGGGGGAAACAGATTGCAGCAAGGTTGACCCCATGTGAGGAAGATCCTGTTTGCCACAGACAGGATTTAGAAGCCACTCCTGAGGCATTATAACTGCTGAGTCTGCTAGAATGTTGTACTCCACCAGAATGTGTGTTGCAGTTTGAAGGCAGCTGGTAGATATCACCCATTGCCACAAACTCGCTGTTTCTCAACAGTGAATAAGATCTGGTTCCTCCCTGCTTGTTCATGTACCACTACATACTGTCCATCTGGATCACAATAGTCCCTACAGGGAGAAAGCTGTGTAGTGCTTGCAATTCTACAAGGACCTCATCTCCAGGACACTGATATGCAAGCTGGTCTCCTGAAAATTCCACGTGCCTTGGACAGTGTCCCAAAAAATACCCCACCCCTTCTGGGTGGTGTCCATGGTCAGTGTGGTGCATAGTTTGGGAACAAAGGGGCATCCTTGGTTGACTTTGGAGGAATGAAGCCACCAACATGGAATCTTTGCATACACGTGAAAGCTTTATCTGTTGGTTCAGTGGATGATGGTGCAAGGACCACTGGACTGATGGCATCCACTGTAGGATGCTCTTGTGCAAGCATGCTATAGGCAATAGTTATCATGGCAGCAATCAAGCATCAACTTTGATGGATGGTCTAGAATTGCTAGAATCTGTGAGATGTGCAGCCTCAGGGTTGACTCACTGTCTGAAGGTAGGCCACAGTTTTTGTTGTGTTCAAACATGCTCCAATAAAGTCCAGTTGAACAGGTAGTTACAGATTTTTGCAGGGTGACTTATGCCATGAGTGGGAGCTGGTTGCAACAGGTAGTACCTGGTTTGGATGAGTATATGCTTAGTTGAAGCAGTTAGGAGCCAGGCATCCAGATAAGGAAATACATGGAATCTTCACAGTCTGAGATGAGAAGCAACTACTGCACTGCATTTGAACACCCTATGAGACCAAATGAGAGTACTTGGAACTGGTACTGTGGCTTCCAACCTGAAACAAAGATACAGTCTGGAGCGCCTGTCCATTTTGATATGGTAGTATGCATCCTTCAGGTCTACTGAGCACATTCCATTGTCCATATTCATAAGAGATAAGATGGATTGGATCTTGACCATCCTGAATTTCGAGTTCTTTACTGATCTGTTCAGATGTTAGATCCAAAACTGGCCTTGGGTCCAGTCCCTTTGGAACCAAGAACCCCGAGTAAACGCCAGAGCCAGCTTGATCAGGAGGGACCGCCTGGATGACTTTTTTGGAGCAGCTTTGAAGTTTCTACAGCTGCTGCCTCCTGACTAGATAGCACATCTGGCAAATCTTTGGTTTGAGGAGATTTAAAAAGGGAATGGAGTATCCGTTGGATAGGATCCTTTGCACCCATCTGTCATTTGTGACAGCTATCCAGGCTTCTGGGTGCAAGGATAAGCACCCCCCTCCCCCCCGACTGCCTCCACAGCAAGGCAGTCTGGGAACCTTTCAGGGGGTGCTGGAAGGGTCTGTCCAAAAAGGAATCTTCACACTCCTGATTTTGCAGGCTCCATCTACCCTGGGGGAATCTACCACTATAAAACGGTTTCCCCCTCTGCCCCTGGGGGAAATTCTCCCTGAGCTTCCTGAAAAGGACCTTGAGACTTCTTGAACCACAGTTTTCCCCCCACCATGTGGATTCCTGGAGAAGCATCTTTGGGATGTGGAAAAACGGATCCTGACAGCAGACCAGGTCTTGCCATCTTTACTGCTATGGGAGAGTCTGACTCTGCAAAACACCAAGGGTGCATTGACAAATGATGCCTTGAAAGGTTCCACAAAAAACCACAACCAAGCATGGCACCTAATGGAAATGCCAGAACTGGCAGCCCTTGAAGTGATCATGATCATGCAAGTCATGGGTAGATCTTGGAAACACCACCGCGTAAACAGAAGCCACTGAAGAATTCTCATATGAAAGCGCACCACAGGGATTAGGAGAATGGCTGCTGCCATGCAACCCAGAGTTTGAAGGACGTACCTGACTTGGATCCTTTTGCTTTGCATCAGAACCTGTACCTGCTGACGGATTGCAGACACCCTTTCTAGTGGTAGCCTTGCAAAAATATCCCTTGTGTCCAAGTCTGCTCCTATGCAAGTGATAGTTTGACAGGGCAACAAGGCAGATTTTTCGAAATTTATTGCAACGCCAAGCTGGGAGCAGATTGTGTAGTCCCGTGCTTATAGGAGTTGATGCCTGGTGGTAGCAGTAAGGAGCCAGTCTAGATACGAAAACACCTAGAATCCTTGACGCCTCAGGTGAGCCATGACCACTGCCATACATTTGGTGAACATCCTGGGGGCTGTGGTGAGACCAAAGGGCACAGCTCTGAACCGATAATGACTGGCCCCCAGCCAGAAGCGAAGATATCTCCTGGAGCGCCTGTCCATCTTTATATGGTAGTACGCATCCTGAAGATCTATCAAGCACATCCAATTGTCCTGACCCAGAAAGGGTAGAATGGACTGTAGCGTGACCATCCAAAACTGTTCTTTGTATAGACCGGTTTAGTCTGCTGAGATCCAGAATCAGTCTCCAGTCCCCTGTCTTTTTTGGTACTAAAAAGAACCTAGAGTAAGTTCTGGATCCGTGCTGGTCTGCCAGGACTTCCTGGATGGCTCTTTTTTCTAGCAGTTTTGAAACTTCTATTACTGCTTGCTCCTTCAGATTGGGAAGAACATCTGGAAGCGTCTTCCTTGACTGTAAAGGGGGTTGATGGAAGGGAATTTTGTAACCTCCGGATATAACTGACTGTACTCATCTGTCCTGTGTTAAACTTTGCCAGGCTATTGGGTACAGCGAATGTCTTCCCCCGACTGCCTCCAGAGTTGAGCAGCCAGGCAACCCTTCTGGGATGCTGGAAGGGCTCAGAGAAGGAATCTCTGTTGCCCTGGTTCTGCGGACCCCCTCTGCCACGAGGGCGGAGTCTATTACCGTTTCCCCTTTGCCTCTGGAGGAAAAATCACTGCGTCAGGCAAGGCTCCCTGAGATTTACGGAACCACATCTTCCCACTCTTCTGACCCTTGGGGTAAGGTCTAGAGGGAGTGGAAAACAGACTCCCATGGCAGAGAGAGCGTCTTGCCTTCTTGCTCACACCTAGTCAAAGTGTCTTTCACCTGTGGTCCAAAAAGAAAGGAACCAAAGGGAGTGTTGAAGGATGATCGAAAGGGTCCCGCAAAGTTACACAGCCGCATCCATGCATGCCTCCTAAGTGCCAACCCGGTACCAGTGGCTCTACTCTCCCCATCAGCTGCATAGGAAATGAGCCTCATGGAGGAGTTAACAGAATTAAGCGTCGCTAGCTGGGGAGCTACCTTGGCTTGTGCTCCCTCAGCTGTTGGATCTTGGAGGGTATCTCCAAGCTCTTTAAGGAGATCCCTTTGAAGTTGGGTAAAATGACACTGGTAGTACAGTGACCTCAAAGAAGGTCGCTGAAGCGAACATTCGCTTCCCATATCTGTCCATCGTCCTAGACTCCTTGTTAGGGGGATGGACAGATGAAGAGGTCTCCGCTAACTCTTTTGGTGGCTGCTGCTACCACCATAGCATCAACAGGGACACCTTTCAAAAGGAACCGTTTATCCTGGGGTGCTGTAATGAATTTACAAGGTCTCCTCGGAGTTGGCTCCACTGTATCAGGAGCTGAACAAACCTTTTGAGCCACCACTGTCATAAGTGGATCGAAAAGCGGAGACATCCAGAGACATCCAGGAGGTGGAAGGTTGGGAACTGAAGGCATCCAGAAATACAGGCTCATCCTCAGAAGGGGCTAAGGGATTCCAGTTCCCCCTCTGCTTAAGCATTTCTAGGATGTCAGAGAAGGAAACATCTTTAGGGGGGAATCTCGGGGACCCTTCCAAATCATCTAAGTCTTATCAGAAGTGACAGACTCGAGGGAGTCAATGTGCTTCCTCTTACACTTTCTTCTGAGGGGGCTCTTCTGAGTGATCAGGAGAGGCCTCAGAAGAGGAGGAAACACCCAATGGGGTGTCCTGGAGCATCGGTTCCTTACGCTTGGGGTCTGGAGGAGGAGCAGGGGTTGGCACAGGCACTACAGGGGACGGAGCCGGTGGGGCTGATAGTGGAGCTGACTCAGGGGACAGCACACTCCGCATGACATTGAAGGCGTCCCTGCCACGATGCAGAGAAAGCTCCGGTTCCGAAGAAATAGGAATCTTTCTCCGCACCAAGGGAGACTGCTCCGAAGCCGATGTAGGAGCCAAGCTCACCTGCGCCGAAGCTCTGAGAGGGAGAACGGGGTCTGACAAGGGTCTGATGCCACTCGCCCTGGTGCCCAGATCACTCGATGGAAGGTACCACCTTGGGAATCTGTGCAGACGTCGTAACCGAAGGAGATAAAGTTATCGGAGCCGACTGTTCCACTACTCGAATCCCAACGAACTCTGGCTCCAAACTCAATGGAGTTGGAGGAGGAATATCGAGAGATGTGGACGGAGCAGATACCTGTTGAGGACTGGACAACAATTTAGCTAGTGCCTGTGACTTTAGCAACCTACTGATCACTCTCCACATCATGATCAGACAGCCTAGAGGATCGAGAGGAGAGAGAGGACCGGTGACTGAGCTCGCTCTGGAGTAAAGGAGACCGAGGAGCTGAGTGCACAGACTCTAGTGACAGGAACCTCAGCCTCTTGTGGCTCCGCGATGGCTCCGAAGCCTCTGATGGAGCAGACAGGGAAATTGTCTTGTCGGTGCCAGCCGGAAGTGACATAGAAGGTAAATCCTGAACCGAAGACAGCTCCGAACTTGAAGCAGACGGCTTAGTGGATTTAGGGGATTTCACCGGCTGTGAGCTCTTGGCCAGTGAATCCTGGGGTTTTAAAAGATCCCTAAGAATCAGCTTATTCTTATGCTCCTGCAGGACTCTTGCACTAAAGACATGGCAAATGGAACAAGAGTCCTGCAGGTGCACAGCGCCTAAACAATAGACGCAAGAAGTGTGCCCATCTGTCAGACATTTTCTGACTGCATGAGTCACACTTCTTGAACCTAGAAACCTTGGATTCCTTTGACATCCTTAACAGTAGAAGGAAAAGCAATTATAACAACAAGAAGCAATATACAGTCTACAAAAAACACAACTACTAGAAAGACTATAGCTAAAGGTTTTTTTTTTTTTTTAGATAATAGGAAAGCCTCTAATTTAAACGGCTAGCCTATAAGAAAACACAGAAGGAAAGCCTCTAACTTAAACGGCTAACCTGACAAGAGGTGTGGGGGGGTGGGGGGTGGGGGAGAACTCTAAGTTAAATGAGTTCTACAAAAAACAAGAGGGATACTATAAACTAAACAATTATCTATCACAGAAACAAAACTATCGTTAATAAAATACTAGAGGAGTTAATTTCTAGTGAAAAAGTTACACAAAAAACTCTACACAAGCCTGAGCCAGAAAAACGACACCTCGCAGCTGAAGCGGCAAATGAGATCTGGGTAGCTATCGCTAGGCATTATGGGATAAGGGGTAGCCTCGAGCCAGTAAACAGCTCTCGAGCTATTGAAGATGGCAGAGTCGGAGCAGAGGATCGGCTCTGATCCCCAACCAGCAAGAACGATGGCGAGATAGACAACTTAACATTTGTTATTTAACAAAATAAAGAACTGCTAATCATAAAGCTATGGGGCCGAGCCTGGTATGGAAATAAGGCACACAAGGAAAGCTGGTGGTGGAATGCGGACGTCCAGGAAGTCCTCAAAATAAAGGAGTGCAGGAAAAAGTAGGAAACTGAAAAGAGGACCAGGTAAGGAAGTAATACTGGTTAGCTGACAAAGGAGTTGCAGTAGCAAAGGACAGAGTATCAGAGACCTTGCCAGTCTCTGGAAAGTGGCTCAGTAGGTGGCATAAAAACTACCAGGTTGCAAGACAGACGCACACAAACATTCACAAGGGAAGCCAGCAACAACCTGCTCACCAGTCCATAGAACAAAGGCAGACGGAAGGAGTGCATCAGGCAGCTTCTAAATGAAGAAAACCCCACAGAAGCTGTACTGTCCCAAACAGCTTACGATGAGGGAACAAGCCCACCATAGAAGAACAGCACTAAGGAAAATGAATTCGGGGAAAGCAGCAGGCTCAGATGAGGACACAGCAGATACGATAAAGATGTTGAATGAGATGGGAAGAAATGGCTCCTTAGGGTACTCAGCAGTGTGGAAGAGAAAGGTGCATCCCACATGAATGGGAATAAGCACATGCCAGTGTACAACAAAGGGTGCATACCACAACTGTGGGCAGTATACAGGTTTCAAACTCCTGTCACATTGCATGATAGTTAAGCAGAGGGTAACAAATGGATATGCATAGCAGAAAGCAAGATGGGAGATTAACATTTTGGATTCAGATCATGATGAAGCACAACTGACCCAATACTTGCAGTGAAACAGTTGAGAAGCTAGACATGGGGAAAGAGTACATTGGCCATTCCTAGGACTTGGAGAAAGCATATGACAAGGCCCCAAAAAAGCTGATTTGGGTAGTCCTGCAGTGATTCGAAGTCCCAGAAATATTAGACAGTGCAGGCTACTTACAAGGACCCAATGACTTAAGTACAGACAGTATTCAGTCTTACAGAAGGGTTCCCAGTGGGAGTGGATGTGCACCAGGGTTCAGCTCGGAGCCCACTGTCTATTCATACCGACAACAGATTGATTACATTAGCAAACAAGTCGGAGGGGACAGATCAAAGTTGCTGTATGCAGACAATGTGGCATCAGACTCCCCAAGAACTTCAACAAAGGATAGGAGATTGAAATGCAAAACTGAAGGCACATAGGATGAAACTGAATACAGATAAGACAGTTGTAATGGCAGCAAATTGGGAAAAATCAGAAGACGAGAACTGAGGAAGGAGGACAGATAGAACAGGTTAACAGCTTCAAGTATCTAGGAGGGGTGGTTGAAAATGGAAGCCTGAATGAAGAGATCAAAACTAGAATTAGAGGGGTTGCAGTCAACTAGCATGCGTATCAGGTGTATTGTACGACAGAAGAATGCCAAAGAAGAAGTCAGGTGTACTAAACAGTGGTGTGACCAGTACTACTAGTGTAGGGTACAGAAACCTGGGCAGTAAAAGGCAGAGTAGATGAGGAAAGCTAGTGGTGATGGAAATCAAGTGCCTGAGATGGGTGGTAGGATGCACACTGTTGGACAGATGAAATAAGGAAATACAGAAGCAAAAGCAGCTTCAACTGCAGAAAAGATTAGAGAATAGATTACAGTGGATTGGGCACATGTGCAGAAAAGCACAACACAATCTGATGATGATTTGGGACAGACGGGAAGGCGGCAAGTGGAAACTAGGACATCCAACAAAGAGGTGGAAGGACTGTGATAATATTTGCAACAGTTAGATATGAATGTCAAAAGGTAGGAGTGTGGCACTGAAGCAAGACAGATGGCAACAGTTAACACGACACCTTGACCTCATGTAGAAAATGAGGAAAAAAGAAGGTTGATGAATCAACGGGAAAGATACAATAGTAAATGTTCAGATACAATTCTGACTTGAAGACTAGCAGTGAATAATTTTACAATAAACTCCCTATTCCAGAAATGATGAGATCAAGTATTGTATGCCTTATGTAAAAGAATAAGGCTTTAGTATATGTATGGTACTACTGCACATTCATGCTGGTTTTCCACACAGCCATCAGGTTTAAAAGTTAAGTTTATAATGACTGTGCCAGCTCTGTGGCATATTGGGGTAAAGTCCTGACGATGCTGCAAGTGACCCAAGTTTGAACACATAGTTGGGAGTTCACAGGAGCTGGTGGGAACAGGATGGAAACTAATGCTGTTGCTGATTTGCCCATTCTGAGGGCAAGGAGGTGGCTCTGGCTTGACACATGGGTGACACCTAGAGGGTGCACCAAGTGCTCTACCCCATTGAGCTTGAGCCTAGCAAGCCCACACTGCTGACTGCAGTCACACAGTAAGCAGAGGGGAAATTGGGTTGTAAAGGAGTGCTTCACCTTGGAGAGCAACAGAACACCTTAGAAGAGCACCACAAGGGAGGGAGGCGCTATGCTGGAAGAGAGGGTAAGCTGCCCTGCTGGACAGCAAGCTAGCCCTGTCACTACCATCTTGAGTCTCCCAGCAGAGATTGGGAAAGCCTGGGCAGGAACTAATGGGTTGTAGGGCTCTCACCTAGGCTGAGAATATCCAGCTACCCATTGCTGCAAAATGAATGGGTAAAATTGGGTGCCGGAAGCTAAGCAATTGGGCACTGTCCTGTAGTATTAAAAAAGTTATGCCTGCATGCATACAGTTAAAATCTAAAAAAATGTTGATGTATGGAGCTGGGTCTTGGAGTTTTGTAAAAACCTTTAAATGATCATTTAAGACAGGCATACAAATCATTTGGAAAAAAAACATTTTTAATATTCATGTATTATACACATTTGACAATTATTCACTTCATTATATACACTGCTCAATTCCTGCTTTCCCTTAAACCACACTCCTCTTTCTGAATCTGCATGTATTGTTTCCAGAAATTCCATTTCTATTCCTGTTGCCTCCTCTTTATTAAAGGCCCCTCTTTTTTTCCATCTCCTTTGAAATATTGACTGTTGCAATTGCAAGTGGTTTAGATTTAACTTTTCATCTTCTGGTATTTAACAAACAGCATTAAATTAATACCATATTATGTATGGACAATCCAGTGTCTCAGCTCAAAAGCCACATTTCCTTAGTTGCAACCCCCCCCCCCCCCATTTATGTCAGTAATTTTTATCTAACTCATTACACTCCCAAGAAAATATATTTCCAGTTTTAGCACAAACCATTATTTGATAATTACCTGAGAAGAGTCTCCGAAGCCTACCTGGGGGTATAAAATACCTATGTAAATCCTTCCAAGCAAAAATCGTAAGCTTCTGGACTTTGTTACATACTTAGGAGACACACAAATGTCCTCCCACTGGTTCCTTTATAAACTGCCTTTCCAGTCTCTCTCCTCAGTCTTTTCTAATCTCCCCAGATTGATTTGTGGAGTTATCGTGATGTTTTACATGTCCTATTTAGCAGCAGGTTCTTCTCTGATTCAGCTAAAAACTCTACCATATCCCTTTCTCTACCTATACTGATATCAATCCTCGATAGGAAAGGCAGTCACAGTCTATCTGCAGTCCAAACTTCTGCTTGGCCTCATGCCACTACATTACCATTTTCTCTCTAGACATTTGCTCCCAATATTTTTGTCTTTTGCCAGTTTTGTCCAGTAAATTTCAGCCACATCTTGCCCATTTTCTATACCCCAACTGGCAAAATCTCTCCACTCCTTTATTGGCTTAGTTCTTAATACTTTCTGCAACTTTATGAAAATATGTATGATTTCTCCTTAAGGATTCTCACCCAAGGTACTAATCATTTCTTGTTCTCCTCCCTTGTTTGTCTAGATTTGAGATAAACTAACCAATAAAGACAGGATAAGAGATTAGATGAAATTTGTAACCGTGTATTTGGTTTACAGGAGACAACAAATGGTTGTACACAAGGTACAGCTTTTCAGTCTTTGGAAAGAATGATTTAAATAGGGCATCAGCAAGTACGGTTTCAGATGGAAATATTTGTATTAAGGAATCCGTAGTGCTTCTGCAGACATCTTTACAATGGCCTTGACCCTCTCTGCAAATGATTGAGATCATATCACTTTTGGACCCAGTCGTCCAAGTGAAATCTCTGCTGGGGTACATGAGTTGGTTACACTAAAGCACTCAAACTTGTTTGGGTTGTCAGCAGTCTCATTTGAGTGATAATTTATCATTTGTTAATCAAGCTGGTGCACTGAATGCCCACAACCTTGGCCAGCCAGACAATTTACAATTATTTTAGGCACAGTCAACAGAAGACAGAATGCATTGTAATCATGTGCTCCGTCATTAGACAGATCAGACAAAGCTCTGTTAAAAGTAGAGATTACTTGTGTTAGTAGAATTCATTTTAACTTCAGACTTAAATTTCATCTATATTCATACAATGAAATTTTGAACCACTGAACAGAAACTAACACGTTTGGGTATGTACAAGATTAACTTCATTTATAATACCAAGAAACGCAGTTGTGCAGCAGGATTTTTGCCTCGCAGCAAGAGGTTCTTCAGTTAGTTTCTTGGCTGGGGTGCCTTCTGTGCGGAGTCTGCATGTCCTCCCTGCATTCGTGTGGGTTTCCTCTGGGTGCTCCGGTTTCCTCCCATGTTGCAAAGAAATGCATCTGGAGCGTTTCTCTCTGGGCCTCCGCTGAAAATTGATATGTTCCAAGTCGGACTTTCCCGGTTAACAAATGTAAAATACAAAAAATAATGTGGCATCTTTTCCCGTTTCTTAACTGCATATCCCCAGCACCACAAATGTTGCACAAAAGCCTATCCAAGAAAAAACTCCCTCAACTTTTACAATATGCTAAGATTAACAAAGCTAGGTCACACCTCAGGCAGCAACCACCCAGGTTTTCTAAAGCAATTAGAGATTTTCCTGAACTTATCTGGTCTGGTTATGCTCAAGTTTTTCTGCAAGTGTTGTTTCTTTAGTCACAGGAGTACATCAGCAGGGTACTAAAGTAAACAATGTGAAAAGCTTGTTGCAAAGAAACAGTTACATACTCACCACAATAGATTTGTGTTGTCTGTTTCAACCTGTGGGTTGCCAGATCTAATGCTGATCAACTTCCAAAGACTTCAGCTCATAGAGCTCTGCCTCCTCTACCAATAACACCCCCCACTCCAACACAGCTACCTCAGAGTTTCCCCCTCTTTCTATATGAACTTTTGGACTTGGCCCCAAAAGGAGAAAAAACAAGAAACTAAGGACCAAAAGAAAAAAATCAGTCTCCCAGCTCAGTCATCTTCTAAATAAAAAGATGGTCAAGAAGGGGGGGGCAGACTAAACCAGATGGAAAATAGACAATGATCAACACTGATCTAACATGGTGATCAAATAACTTTCATATCCGATGTTTCTTCCATCTGGGTTCAAACATGTGGGGCAGAGTCCCCAGCCACCAACACTAGGGTGGTCTCATGAAAGGATACTGTGAAATACTGTGGAACCAAATGAAGTTCTAGACCTCAAATGGATAACCAATTTGTAGAGACATGAATGTGAGATGACCCAACCTAGCTGCACAAATGTCATGTAGAAGTCATAGCTCTGATAAAATGACCTTTGGGTTTGTGATGCAAAGATTTTCCCTTCGAACCATACCCAAAAGAAATGCAGACAGCCATTTGGGCAAAGTAACCTTTCATACAGGCACACTGAGTGCACGAGAAAAAAAATAGTTGTGTAAAATCTTGCCATAACCATAGATGTCCTCTATGTTGCAGCATTCTTGATGTGGGATTTCCTGCCTCAGGCGACCTGTACGTCTTCTCCTATACAAAAGCTTCAGCTTAGCTGTAGTTGTGTGGGATGTCACATGTAGGGCCATAAACCAGGGGCCCTAAATGTGACGTCTGCACACACAGACCTCAGAACTTGAAAGCCTAGCAGGATTTCAAAATAGAGTAGCAAGTGATGTTAGCCATATGATCAAAGAGCCATTTGATAGTTAAATTGGTCGTAGGGTATAACCACCAGGAGATCTAAGACAGGTCAATAATGAGAGAGAATAGAGAAGGGGGTTAGATGGGTGGGAAGGAATACTGCAACATGGAAGAGGAAACCTAAGGTTATGATAAGATTTTACACAACTATTCTATGTCCTTCTATTCCTATGTTGCAGTATTCTTTGTTTGGGAAAGTACCACAGCTTAGATGGAAGGAAGGGAGAAGGGAGGAGGTAGAAGTAGCTGATTCTACAAAGTCCTGCAGAATTGCTCTGGCAAAACCCACACGTGCTCTGGAGACATTGTCTAGCTTGTAGTGTTTGGTGAACGTGCGAATGGTGGTCCATGTGGCTGCTTCCAGGATGCCTGCAGTGTCCAGGTCTTTTAAGAAGGCTTTGGAAACTGCCACTGCCCTGGTGGAGTGAGCCTTAACTCCCTGTGTGAGTGAGCCTTAACTCCCTGTGTGGGTTTTTTGCCATGGTGAGAGTAACTTGGGTAAATAGTTTTTCTAATCCAACATGCGATGATTTGGAGACTGCCTTGCCCAGAGCCCCTGTGGTGGAAGGAAACAAAAATCTGATTGGATTTTCTTATAGATGTGGTTGTGTCTAGGTAAAACCTTAGCTGTCTGTGTACATCCAGGGAGTGCAGTATTCTCTTTCATTGGATGGAGAGGGGGAAGAATAGATTGGTTTAAGGACAGATCATTAACCACTTTAGGCATAAAGGAAGGGTTGGTATGTAGAGTTACCCTGTTCTTGTGGAAGGCAGTGTATGTAGTGCAGGGCATCAGAGCCTGTAATTCTGACACCCTCCTGGCTGAAGTTATAGCAATTAGCAGTACTGTCTTCCATATGCACATTTGCAGAGTAGCCGTACTAGCAGGTTCAAATGGGGACCGAGTGAGCTTTAAGGATGAAGTTCAGGTCCCAGGGTGGTGGGATGTGTTTTCTTTGTGGTCCGATGTGCAACACCCCTTTTAAGAATAGCTTAACATCAAGCCTGGCTAGTAGGGGAGGGTCTAGTGGCAGGCAGGCTGAGATTGCTGAAAGATGGACTTTCACTGAAGAGTAAGAGAGTCCACCCTTTACTAGTTGACACAGGCAAGAACTAGGGGTGGATCTATAATGTATAGATCCCTGCCCTTGCCAAGACACCATTTGGAAAAATCTCTCCCATTTAGCCAAGTAAGATTTCCTTGTATGTTTCCTGGCCTCCCTCAGGACTGAAAGCATGTCCTCGTAGTGGTGCCTGAAGGGAATTGAAAGTTTATCACCCAGTCAATGCCATCATCTGCAAGTGTGGGTGAATGAGGGTTCCCTTTTGTTGTCAGAAGGTCCACCTTGTGGGGTAACTTGTGGTGATTGCCCTTGGCTACATTGAGTAGAGGGAACCAGTGCTGCCTTGGCCAGTAGGGGGTCACCAGCAAGATTTTTGGTTAGTCTTCTGATTTTCTGGAGGACTTTTTAAATTAATGGGAAGGGTGGAAAGGCATAAAGAAACCTCCCCTTCCATGAAATGCTGAATGTGTATTCTCCATGCTAGTGGAGAGTGGGTTTTGGAGCAGAAAATCTGCAACTGTCTATTCTGGGGGGAGGCAAACAAATCTACTTGGTGTGCCCCACTGGTGGACAATATCTAGAAAGACATTACTGTCCAGCATCCATTCATGATTTGGAGAGGATGTCTTGCTGAGGTCTGCTTGTTTGTTGTCCTGCGAGGGGATGTAGGATGCCTGCGAGGGGATGTAGGATGCCTGCAAGGACAAGTTGTGCTGTGAGGCTAGGTGCCAGATTAGTAAAGTTAGTCTGCAGAGGTGGGTAGGCTTTTGTCCTTCCCTGCTCGTTGAGTTACCGCATAACTGTGGTGTTGTCTGTCATTATTAGAACACCTGGGTGTAAAAGGGGAAGGAAGGCTTTCAATACCAGGACTGCTGTCATTTCCCTCACTTTGATGCGCTTGTTCTTGATGGAAGGGTGCCACTTTGCTTGTAGCCTGTAGTTTGACATTGTGGCTCTCCATCCTAGGTCTGATGCATCTGTATGCATGAACTGGTTTGGGGTGGGTAACTGCAAGGAAGGCCCAAGTTCAGTTGAATTTGCTGAATCCACCATTTTAGTTCCGACTGTAGGCAGGGCAAGAGGGTAATTTCTTGCTTTAAAGGATGCTGGTGGTGTGACCATACATTTTTTTAGATATCACCGCAGCTTTTGCATGTGCATTCTGGCCAGTGGTAGCATGGGAATGGTGGCTGCCATCAGGCCCAAGATTCGTAGAAATTGCCTCGCAGTTCTGTTGGGTCTGCGTAAGGGTTTTGAAGTGGTAGGACAAGGAGCTGACCGCCATGGGGAAGAAAGGCATTTATTAGGTCTATCCTTATCCTGTAACCCAGAAATGTTTTGCCTTGTTCTGGGATCAAGAATGATTTTGGGAAGTTGAGGGTGAACCCCAGTCTTTGAAGCAGGGAAATGAACTGTAAGTGGGTTTGCAGGGTTTCCTTGCATTCTGCTAGAATAAGGATGTCATCCAGGTAAGGGTAAATCTGAATTCCTTGTGTTCTGCAATAGGCTATGGCAGGTGCCAGGCATTTTGGAGCAGTGGACAAACCAAAGGGCAATGCTGTAAACTGAAAGTGAGAGGAGGGTCCAGAAACATGTAAATTTCCTGCGAGAAGGCTGTATGGGAATGTGCAGATAGGCTTCTTTCAAGTCAAGTGTGGCCATGAAGGCCCGGGCTGGTATAAGAGTAAAGTTTGTAAGAAACATTCTGAAGGTGGGAACTTTTAGAAATAGGCTTAGAAAGGAAAGGTCTAGAATGGGCTTCCATTGGTCCATCTTTTTTGGAGAGCAGAAACAATCTTGAGTAGAAGCCTTTTCTTTCTTGCCCTCGTGGTACAGGTTCTACTGTTCCCAGGTTCAGGTGGTCTTGTAAAATGTGGGAAGAGGTGTCCGATTTCTTTTGGGGGGGTATGCCCCTTAAGGGGGCCTCTCTCTCCAAGAAAGCAAGTATCATTTTTGAACTATACCCAGGACCCATTTGTCTGTAGTGATGGTTTTCCAAAAGGAGAGGCAGTGGGAAAGGCGGGCAGAAAGGGGAAGGTGGGCAAGGCAGTCATGCATTGTTTGGTCCTCCTCTGTCTTGAAAGGGCTGTGAGATGGCTGGCCTGGAAGAGGTTTGTCTTCTGGCCCCTCGTGTGTCTGGAAGAGGGAGGTCCAGCAGAGGGGCTTCTCACAAATTAGTTTTTGCAGGGTAATTTCTGTAGGAGACGAGTCTTGCAATTCCTTACTCTTTTCTTGTAGATTTTTAAAAAGATCTGCTGACTGTTTACCAAACAATAAGTTAGGGTCTAGAGGAGCATCTAAGATTTCACACTAAGTCCTCTGACAAGTGTTGTAGACGTAGCCATGAATATCTTTGAAGTACAGAGGCTGCAGACTGCTGAGGCCTCTGCAGCATAACTGCATCTAATGGACTGTCTGGCTACTTGGGCAGCCAGAGAGTTTAGATGCGGTCAGATTTAGTGGGGCACTCGAGTAGCAGCCAGCAGAGTAGAGGCTTGGGAAACTAGGTCCAGAGCATATTTGGTCATATGGGTTTGATAGTGGATGGCTCTGAAGGCCAATGTGGAAGAGGTGTAAACCTACTTTCCAGTTCTATCCATAGTTTTACTGTCCTTGTCTTTAGGTAGGAGAGGCACAGACAGAATCAGTCTGGATTGTTTGATGCTGCAATCACAGCAGGGTCTGCCAAGGGTGGTTTGACTAAAAATTTCTGGTCATTAGGCACTTTGTAGAAGCAATCTGGCCTCTTAGGGGCAGGGGGCTGAAAGTCTGGTGTCTTAGATGCTGAGGAAAAGGCATCTAAATAAGCAGGGATGACTGGAGGAATGGCAGGAGGGGAGGGAGATTCCACTTGTAGCAATTCAAAATACCTTTGAGTATCAGACATTTGGGAGGTATCCCGTTTGAAGTATTAATTCAATTTGGTTATGGTCTCTCCAAAGGTGATATCCTCTGGAGGGGAGTCCCCTTCGATGGAGTCTTCATCTGGGGAGCAATATTCTTGAAGAGAAGCTATTGGGAGGTATACGAGATTGATTCATCTTGATTCATCTGAAGATGAATAAGCCTCTTGCTTTTCTTCCTTGTCTTGTAAAGCTGGCGGATGAAGAGAGGAGACAGAGGCAGGCCTAGGGCTGAGGAGAGAAAGGGTAGATGAAGAAGCTGTGGGCCTAAGTCTTTGAAGGCCTGCATCATAGATGAGGTGAAGGACTGCCAATCAGGTAGGCCTTCAGTGGGTGTAGCCAGATGCTTGGTTTTGTTTCTTTAGAGTAGTCTTAGGTGAAGGCCTGGAATCTGGTGCATGGCTAAGGGCTGCAGTGTTGGGAGGAGGGATACCTGGTCAGAGGCCCAAACGTCTGGTTCCCATTAACCTCTACTGTAGCCGATGTCAGAGTAAGCTCTGTGGACGTGCTAGTCATCAACTGAGAAGAGTCTTCCTCTAAGGTCGCCAAAGAGGACTGTTCTAACAGTCGTCCCTCAACTCGGCTTTCAGACTCCCCCGCCAGCTGCCGATTTAGGAGATGCAGTGAAGTGGATCTAAGAATCTTGGCCTTCTTCCGCGGAGGTTCAGTCGGAGCTTCCGAAACAGGATCAGTCTTTGCGCTAAATTTTTAAGTCGCTGACTTTCTAGATATAGATTGACAGCAGCCAGACGGGCTACATAGGGTCTTAAAGGATTGACTGATCAAGCAAGTGGTATGGTCATGCTCTCGGCCAAGGTAAAAACGCAGTGGCCATGCGCATCTATGCGGTATCTGGCTCCTGCATTGGCATTTACCCTTTTTAGCTGACATCGGCCAAAGGTTACTACAACAAACCAAGCTTTAGCTAGAAAGCCAAGAAAAAACCCCAATGGGGTACTTGGATTTTAGACGTCTTGTGGTGAAGGAGCATAGCACACGATGTGAAGGTAATCTGCAGCTGTAAACTTCTGAGGTCTGAGTGCAGACATCACATTTAGGGCCCCTGGTTTATGGCCCTACGTGTGACGTCCAACGCAACAGCAGCCAAGCTGAAGCTTTTGTATAGGAGCCGGCATATGGGTTGCCTGAGGCAGGAAATCCCACACCACAAATACTGCAACATAGGAATAGGACATTAACTGATAACATTTTCTAAAGGACTTTGTTTTGTCCAAATAAAACCTCAACTGACTATGGACAAAGACACTACAGCAGATATCTACCTCATGAGAAAAATACCGGCAGATGAATGCAGTGGTTCAAATCATTCTTCGACACCACCTGAGGCAGAAAAGCAAGATATGGTTTAAAGAGCACTGCCTTGATGAAAAAACAAATAAGGGAGTGACAGCAGAGGGGGGTCTTGTAGCTCTCACACATATGGCAGAAGTAATGGTCACCAAGAAACATGTCTTTCACAATTTCAAATCAACATTAGCAAAGGGCTCAAAAGGAGGCACAGTCAGCACCTGGGAACTGAAAGGCAAGTCCTGAGGCAGAACAAGATCTTTGATGAACAAATTAAAAAAGCCCCCTTGAGAACGGCCTTCAAGATCTTAAGGGCAGTCAACAGCACATTATTAAAATGCAGTTGCTAGCTATATCCAGTTTTCACAGTGGTAGGGATAGAGTATCTAGAGGCAGAATTAGACAAGTCTGCGAGGAAGTTCAGGATAGCCTCCAATAGTGTCAAAAAGGATAAATCCCCAAGAGGCATTCCACAAGGAAAAGCACTTCTACTTGCTATAATACACCAAGAAGTTGGTGTGTATGACTGTCAGCTTGGGATTCCTGACCATCAAGAGAAATAGAGAAACCAGGCAGTTAACCTAAGTGTTCAAAGGTTAGGCAGATCTAGTCCCAGTGAGAAATGAGATCCGGAACCCAAGAAGGATACCTCAGGAGAGGCCAAAGAAAGGGGAACCACATCTTGCAAGGCCAAAAGGGAGCAATGAGGATTACAGCTGCTCTGCAACAAGCTGCCTTCTGAAGAAACTATTAATGAGCTTAGGGATATGCATATAGAAGACCTGCTGGCCAAGCATAAAGATTAGCCCTAAGAAGGAAACAAGGCATACTAGCTGCTGCACTTGGTGTTGGATGGGAACGTGAACAGGTCACAACATGGAGTGCCCCAGTACTAAAGAAAATCCAAAGGAGCAACCCTTGGATTCAGAGACACCTCATGAGGAAGAATATGACTGCTCCATCTAAGATGATGGACTTCGCTGAGATGCGCAATGCAATCAGAAACTGCTGAGACTAAAAAAAATCTGCCTTTGCCAGATCATAGCCTCCAGACAGATACCAAACAAATGACACTCAGTCTGGACAGAAATCACACCCTTTGGGAGAACCGTCCTTAAAAGCTTGCAATGGGAGGATCACCCTCATCTCCAAGACACTGATGTGCAGGCTGGGCTTGGTAGTAGACCAGCTCCCCTGGACAGTCCTCCCTTCAAAAGGTCCCCCACCCCAGAACAGAGGATTCTGTGGTGACCATAGCCTGAGGAGGGAAGCACAAATGGCCCCAGTGAACAAGGGAAAACTTCTGATTGACAAACACTGGTCAGAAAAACAGGAAAGACAATTGGATAAATTAAGTACAACCACTATACCAGAGTCCACTGCAATGTCCGTGTGATAGCTTGCCAAGGGAACCAAACAGATGGCAGTCACCATATGGCCCAAGAGCCTGAGAATAAGATGCATTGGAGGCTTTTTGTAAGAAGTCAAGGAACTTGACAGCCCCAAAGACACTATATTCTAGACTCTGGAAGTCCGCCAATCTGGCAGACTGTGTTCAAATGGCAACCTATAAACTTTAAGGGCTGACCTGGGTGGAGACTGGACTTTTAAGTTTACATGGGTACCCAAGGAACTGCACTAGAGTAAGGTGTCCCTGGCCCTGACTAGGAATGCTGTCATGGAGGGGGGGGGGGTGTTAGGAGCCAATCCTCCCAGGTAGAGAAACACCTGCAACTCAAGCCAGGCTGCTAACATTGCCACACACCTAAACACCCCCCTTAGACTAGTTTCGAGACCAAATGGCAGTGCTCTCTACTGGTAATGACTGATTGACCCCCACCACCAGAAGCCTACAAATCTCCTGGACTGCCTTGCAATCTTAATATGATTACAAGTGTAATTGAGAAGACACTTGTCCTTCCTCAGAGGTAAAATGGTCAGCACCATCACCATCTGGAACTTGGTCAAATTCACAAATTGATTCAACTTGCTCAAATCCAGGATTGGTCTGAGGGTCTTGTTTTTCTCCAGACCCCAAAAGAACTATGAGTAGACCCCAGATCCTCACTGGTATGTTGGGACCTCTTGGGTGACAGTTTGCTAGCAGCTTCTGAATTTTGATGGCAGCTGTTCTTTGTTAATGGGATGAATGTCTGGAAGCAGTTTGGGAATTATACCTGGAACTTAAAAATGGAGTTAAATAGCCTCTGGACAGGACTCATCACCCATACCTCTGAGATTATTGCCTCCCAAAACTTATAGGTGTCCCTTCTGGTTCCAAAAAAAAGGTTTGTAGAGGGGTAGCAAAAATGAACTCCAGTGGCAGTGTCTTTCCATATTGCTCACTCCTAGTTAGCTTAACTTTCGACCCAAATAGAGACAAGTCACTTTGTTAAAGGATACTAGTCTGCAGTCACACAACCTCATCCAAGTGTGGTCACAGTGATGCTAGTGCCAGCTGCCTGGGAAGTGCCATCAGCTACACTGAAAAGCAGATGCATGGACACGTTAAGAAATTGACTGGAGGATGGACATCAGTCTCCAGAGTCTTGTAGGTTTCTGCAGTCTGTTGTCTTTACTGCTTGACAATTCTGACAGTGTTCCACTGAACCCTGGTCAAATGAGCTAGACAATTTAATGCTCTCAGGATGAACACGGCTGAGGCTTAGTGCACTTTTATAAGCAGTCCAATGCCCAAGACTCTACTGGGGGAATGGAATAAGGAACAGTGCTCTGGACCACCAAGACTGCATCCAGAACAGGACCCTTACTCCCGTATTGCCAATCCTTGCGAGGGGGGAGGATCTTGTCGTGCTTCCTGGGGAATGGTTGCAGAGTATCGGGCTCCTGCCACTTCCTCTGGGACAGCAGATCAGTAAGTGCATCTGGAGAGGGAACCTCCATGGTGTGGATGGGCCTAACCAGAATGTCCTGAAAACAGACTCCTCCAAAGAAGGGGCTTCAGCAGTCCAAACCCTGCAATGGAAGAGCTCCAAAAGATCACCAAAAGATAAGTCTTCACAGGTGGATTTGGGGGACCCCTTCTCCTTCCTCAAAGTCAGTGTCCTCAATGAGGGACTCCTTGGATGAGTCCAGGTGGTTCCTTTTGTACCACCACTTACAGTACATTTCCTGCCCTGGAGATTCCAGGGGCCCTATGGGGAATGCAAGAGAATGGAGCTGATGGAATCAGACCCGGCTCCATCTGTGCCATAGAAAGGGCCACTGCTCCAATTCCAAAGTCTTCAAGCTCCCAATGGCCAGAGATGACAGTAGAGAAAGCCACCGGGGGGGGGGAATTGAAAGATCTGACTAGGACAACTCTGGTGAAAACTCCTGGAGTGGGGGGGGGCACTCCAAAGAAGCCCCACCTTGTCAGGAAAGGGCTCTGCATACTAATGGCAGGGGAAGGGGCCTTGCCAGCAACCACAGCTGAAGGGCACACTCAGAAGCAGCAGTGCCAGAGATGATCAGCTCCAAGACACAGGCCCCAAAGGTGATCAATTCAGTGGTATCTGAGCAGATGATAGAGCAGAGGTCACTGGGGATCAGAGGATCTTGGGACCTTTGGATATGGCAGACCAGACAGTCACAGAAGAGGGTTCCGACTGCTTATGGTCCCCCTTTAGAGACCTTGGGGTCTTTAGAACCCCGTTTCTAACTCAACTTGTCCCCTTTGCTAGGAGGCCACAGAAGAAATCACCCGAAGGAAGGAGACCCTTCAAGCATCAGCTTAGTCCCCCTCATTAATGGAGCAAAAGCAAAAGCCCCTGTTAACAGCACACGGGTACTCAAAAAGACAACCCGAGGGCAACAGATGCACCATTCATGAGCATCCAGAGAAGGAAGCTTATGCACAAAAGAAATGTACTTTTTAAAACCCTTACTCATCATCCTTACCCAACCTACCTAAACTAGCCTTAGCACACAAAACACCACAAGAAAAGCTCTAAAGGTGGGGAAAAAAAGTACTAAACCTATGACTTACTATACACACTAACCACCTAACCCAAATAACCAAAAACCAGGTACAGCAGCACCCCCCCCCCCAAAAAAAAAGACACTAGCAGAAAAGGATCCAATAAACAGTACATGACCAGTCTACTGTCTGGAAGGGCAGTGAACTATATCAGAGGTAGATGTGGTAGAGCACGGGGGTTATATGTAGAGGCAGAGCTTGGCAAAATGAAGTCTTTGAAGATGGCTGGCAATGGATCAGAGTCTGATCTGACAACCCACAGATTGAACCCAGTTGGAAGAGACATTGGATTTCCAATTTAGGTTCATAGCTGTATACTAAGCTAATGGCCCTGGAGCCTTTACAAGCCTACCCCACAGCAGTACCCTGGCATCGTGCCACCCAATTTAGTGGGTTTAAATTCCTTCAGTTAAAGTAGATATAATCTGAAATTAACTGAATGATCTAAATACAAAATCACATACATCGCACAAAAGTTGTAGATTTTCTTGGAGAGGAATTTGTGCAACAGTTATGGTGCTGGCGACATGTAGTAAGAAACAGGAAGAGATGCCACATTAGGTAGGGAGACAACAGTAGGTGCATTGATAAAAAAGGCCTTACAAGTGGATCAATAGATACTATGTCCTTGGTCAACGACATTTACAGGAATGATTTCTTACGAGTTTGGCATAAGTAGATTACAACTTCAGCATGCAACACTGTCAGCCTCGGAGTTAAGATCAGTTATCAAAAGGGCTACCACTAGTAAGTGGACAAAACCAAACCAGTCAATGTGAAGGGAGAGTCAGAGAACAGTCCTCAAAATTAGAGCTGCCTTATCATTCATCATGTTATTAACGGCAAAGAAAGAACTTGGCTCTATAATTATCAATGTTAAATGTTAAGTCAAGGAGTGCAGTGGCCTAAACTAAAGTTCAGCTAAGTGCTAATGTTTTTGACAAATGTTTGAGCAACAGCAACACTGTACTGCCCCACACAACCAGCAACAGGACTTGTACAGTATGAGGGGTCTGAGAAAATGCAAACTTAAGGCAAAAGCCTTTCCACAATGTACAATGAAACGACAAGTCCTCAAATACTGTGGTAAATAAACTGAATGCAAAGAAAATATGGTGACAAAGCTACACCCTTCAAAACAAACAGCATTAACTGTTGAGCTGCCACAGTACAAATACTCTTTCCTTCACAAAAAAGGATGTCTTCACTGTTAAGGGTGAGAAACAGTATTCAGAATCCTTCATCTTTAACTCAAATGGGGATGCTGAAAAAGGACACATAGTATACCCTTACACTATTACAGCACTAATGCACTACAGATCAGACTCTGGATGCAATCTGCATATGCATGCAAAACAGTGCATCATTTCTACTCACCAGAAGTTTCAACTTGATATATTCCAACAGACTTGTCCAAAGAAAGCATAACATTGGAAAGATTTGAATGTTTCTACTGCAGAGGAAGACAAGTCATGGGTGGCATCATGGAAAGTCATAATACAGAAACGCACACAGACCTGAAACTTCACTATACATATCCTACTGAAAACATTTACAAAATCAAAATATAACATCTTTCCCCCACTATGGTACCTATAACATACCTTTACTATCTTTTTGTACGTTTCTGATGTGCTCTGACTCTCAAAAGGGGGCTTACCCACCAGAAACTCATAACACAGCACCCCAAGACACCAAAGATCTGCTTTTTCATCATGTACCTTCCCTTCAATCATTTCAGGTGGCAAGTAGTCCAAAGTACCACATATAGTCTTCCTCCTGAAAAAGAAAGAATTATTGCCAGCATTCAAAGTACAAGATGTACTACAATTGGAGACTTCCCAAAAAGTACAGCAGAAATACAAACAGAACAATTTAAGAAATTAACTGGTGGAAGGTTGATACTCTCGGGCAAAAATTGTAGCTACAAATGGGCCTCAGTCAATCTTTCAGTTACCAAAACATTTTTAAACATCTTTATTAAACCTCCACATTTTACGCTGCAACATGGGATTACATGTATTAGTAGAATAAAAGTTTCCACAGTTCTTGTCTTGTAGTACATGTTTTAATCCATTCACTAACATTACACAAGTTCAATTCCTGCTGTCCCTTAAACCTCATTCTTCCTAAACATTTTTCAGCATGCATTTCTGCAAATCCAATTTCTATGAAATTGGTTTCCTTTCTAAAAATTCTCCTTCATTTTTATCTCCCTTGCAATACCTAGAACTTTCCTTATTTGTAATGGATTTCGATTTAATTTGGCAAATGCCTTTCCATCTGCTACACTTCACAAGGCCTTATATTATGTCTGTGCAATTCAGATCACATCTCTGCTCAAAAATATTTCCTTTGTTACAACCATTTGTTCTCCCACAATTTCTGTTAAAGTATTCTTTAAGAAATTTTAAATCTGCCCACTCACCTCCAAAAAAAATTCAAAATTACTTCTTACAACACACCTCTAGCATTTCCTACTGAACAGCTGAAAGATTCTTTAAAATCCAATTGGAATATTTATACCAACACTCCATGAAAAAAATCCTAAATCTTCTGGACTTCAGATGTTTGGGAGGCCTACAAATTTCTTCCCATTGCATCTTTGTAAACTGCCTTTCTATTCTCTTTTCCCAAAATGTTCTAACCTTCTCCGATTGTTACAGCTAAATATTTTACATAAACTCTGCATCTTCAGCACCATCACCCTTGCAGTTTACTGCAAAGTCCTAAGCTTATATTACTTTTGACCAACGCATCAGCTTTACTGTTACCATACCAAGAAAAAGCTGGTTATGCAATACTGAACAAAAGTAATAAAGTTCTTTCTACAAACTTGCCAACTTATTCTCTTCTCTAGTCTGTTGTATACAGACCCTATTCTAACCAGTCTTAAAACCACCAAACATTCATCTATCCATCAAAATTGCTAAACTTGCTACTAACCTCTCTCAGAACATATCACTGTATTCCAGTAGTAATCTACAATGGCTAAAACTAGACTATACATAACTGAAAACCTCATCTGCTATTTTAAATAATCCCAACAGATGTGTAGAGAGTAACTGGGTTTTTGCTGGACTTCCAAAACAGAACTTAGATTAATGGACCTAAAACTAATTTCTCTTCCGAAAAGTAGTGCAGCCGCACAACTCCTACTTACCTGTAACAGTAAATGTTTGAACACCACACCACTTGGCTAGTAGTGCCCTACTCACACTGGCAGTCTACAGCTTGTCAGAGTCACTCCTACCACCTATGGGTTCGATGGACCCATCACCTGGCAGTACAGGGACTGCCTTATAGAAATACAGACAGGACCGTTTCATTTAACTAGGATAAAGCAGGAAGGGAAGAGGGAAACACTTTGCAAACATCTACTTTAAACCAAATATCACAATACAAGTTGCAGTGCTCATCAGCAACTCAAACAAAAACTATCTACATCCAAAAAAGGGAGATGGTGGGTGGGTACTGCCAGTAAGGCAGTATGTTTTATAAATAGGTAAGCAGGACTTGCAATACTGTACTATGTTCAACAGATACTGCCTTACTTGCATTTGGGTACACTGCCAAACCTTACCCAACCTGGGAGGAGCCCATAGAGAATGGTTCTGGCAAAGCCTGTTCAGATCTAGAAAAGGCATTCAAGCTTGTAGTGCTTTATAGAGGTATGGACAGAGGACCAACTTGGTGATCTAGAATATAAAGTTCAACCTTTTCAATACGGCACTGAAGAAATGGCTGTGGTAGAATGTGCCTTTACCTTGCCTGGATTTGCTTTGTCATGGTGGAGGTTAAAACGGAAAATGAAAGCTCAACCAATGTGCAATGATTTACTTAGAAACAGGTCAAACCTTCTGTGCTCCTGTGTAGCAAATAAAGCTTTTCAATCTTCCTAAAGGGTTTTGTTCCATCATGGTAGTACCTGACCTGCCAGTGCACATCCAAGGTATGAAGCATCCTCTCCCTTATTCTTAGGTTCTGTGAAGAAGACAAGGGAATTCAGATAGTGAATTCTAAAAACACTTTTGGCACGAGTTAGTGCACAAAACCACACTGTGGAAAATAAGGTAAGGTTGTCACACTAGGACAGCTTGCAGCTCAAAGATTTGTCTTGCAGATGTCATAGCAAAGTTCTCTACACCAAGAGCTTCAGATCCACCTAAGCAGCAAGTTCAAAAGATGGTTGTCAATTTCTCCGGAAAAAGAATTTGCTTGTGAGGGGGTCACATGCTGTATTCCTTTGATAAGCTGTTTTAGACTGGAAACAGAAAGGCAGCCAAGCAAAGATGCCACCTACATACACTTTAATGAATGCACACAAGCTATCTTGAAATAGTTCATGCAAATATTTCAAGACTAGAGGGATGTTGACCTCAAGGGACCATTTCCGTTTAGAAAACTGCTTCCATTTGTAAACAGAATATTTTTCTACTAGCAGGTTTCCTGGCCTCCTTTAACTATTGCACATACTCATATGTACCTAAACTGAGTAGAGATTGAATCATCCAGGCTGCCTGTTGCATTTGCTCCAAACTGTAGTGCACTATTTGCTCCTAAAACTGAGCAACTCCAGACTGTGGGGAAGTATGTGGTAGTTGCCTGTGGCCAATATGGGATCACCACAATGATATTTGACATTTCTTTCTGAATTTTCAGAAGTACCTTGTGAAACAGTGAAGAGAGGTGAAGTATAGGAATATTCCCATCCCAGGGAATGAGAATGCATCTGTCCTCCAAGCACAGCTGCAAGGATGCCTGGAACAGAATTTCTCCAGGTGTCTGTTTTGAGAGAAGGCCAACAGATTTGAGGTGTTCCCCACATCTGGAGGAGATCCTGCACCACCACTGCCTTTTGCTGCCACTTGTGCAGGCCTGCCAAGGAGATACTCTAGCTGCTACAACATTTTGCTCTGATGTGATGCATGCCAACCGGCATGCAGGGTAAAACCTTGTAACCACCCTCCTTTGTTTGCTGAGGTACCACATCACTGTAGTGTGGTCAGTCACTACAATAGGAGGATTGAGAGTCCATAGGTGGTGAAGGACCTTAGAGGCATGATTCAGTCAACATTTTCTTGATATTGATGTAATTCCATGTATCCTTCAGCCTGCGAGTGGCCTGCACTTGCACTCCCACTGACTGCTCCCCAAGTGAAGTTGGGTAAATGTCTGGACATTGTGCCAAAACAGGTGAGAACAGTCTACTGTGCTCTTCACTAAACCTTGTTCGATGAAAACCAGCAATGGCAACTGGGCTTCCAAGGAAACTGCTGGGTCCAACAATTCTATACATGCTAATGAATTTTCCTCATGTGGAAACAGGCCAGCAGTATTATGACAATCATGATTGCCTCAAGTCCTATAATTTTTAGGAATTCTCTTGGAGGCAACATTCCTCCTGAAAATTCATGAATCTGGTAGGACAGAACCTTGTCTTACAGATGAGACCATTCCTTTTCTTGGTGTCAATTAAGCATCCTTGAAGACAAGTCAGAGGGTGTCAGACAACTTTCAAAGGTTCAATTTGAACTCTAGGTGAAGAGTAAGGTAGAGACTTCCTGTAGCAATTAGAAACACCTGGACACAGACTGCACAGTTTAATAAATCATCCAAGGAAAAATGTGAATGCCAAGAGTCTGGCAATAAGCCACTAGCAGATTAAGGCATTTCGTAAACACTCTAGGTGCAGTGAACAGCCCAAAGGGCAATGCAGAGAACTGATGGTATGAACCAGACAAATCTCATATCTCCTGAAGCAAAGAGCAATGGGAATATTATATGCATCCTTCAAGTCTTGGGTCACCATGAAGCAGTGGTCAAGCAAGAGGAAGCATAGTCTGCAAGGTGAGCATCTTGAACTTGGGATCTTGATAAAGTATTCAGAAAGGATACATCCAAAACCAGTCTCCACAACACATTTTTTGTTAACCAGGTAACTTTTGGAGTAGAGATCTTTCATCCTCTCAGAAAGGAGGACTGGCTCTGACCAGAATCCAGCATATGCTGAAGAATACAAGTGAACAGACTGGTCCCAGCAGGTGAGGGGTAACTCTCCCTGAATAGAGGCAGATGTTTGTCCCACTGCCTCCTGTAACCTCGATCCACAATGTTGAGTACCCATTTGTCAGAAACCACAGCCAGCCAGTCCACCTTGTTGAGAGCTAACTTTTGAGATGGGACATCTGGAGGGGAATACGAGTGACTGATTCTAAGGCTCAGCACTGTCAAAGATTGGAAGGGGGATCCTTTTGGGAAAGGAGCCCCTCGTTAGGTCTGGCAAACTTGTCCTGCCACTTCCTTTGGGAGCCTTTTTTCAACTAGGACTGGTTTGCTGAGCCACCAAAAATTGTATCCTGCTTATTGGGGGAACTTGGGAATATGCAACATTTTAGACACCCCTTTCATCAATTTACCTCTATCATCCCAGTGTTTTAGGCTCTGATTAGCTGCTGTACAACAATCAAAATCAAGCAGACCACTCGCTCTCATTTTTAACTCAAAAGTTTCAGCTGTGCAACTAAGCCTACCTCGTTACCACCACAGTCATCGCTGAATTTTTAGAAACCATATCAGCCCCCTTGACAGCACTCTATAAAGCATGTTTAGGCACTTGAAATTGGAAATCTTTCCCATAGTCTTCCTGCTCAGTGGGTAACTATGCAGCAAGCTTACCTAAACTATGCATACATCAACACAAACTTCCACTTTAAAAGCTGCAGTGATTTACTGTCAGCTTCTTTCCTAGATATTCTAGTAACTTGCCTAGTTTATCTTGAGACTGGTTTGAATATGACATGGTCTTTTTAATGGTAAAGGTTGCCAGGAAAATAAGCAGGGTCCACATACAAGGGAACTTTAAGGCCAGGCATGGCCAAGCATACCCTAAGTTTCTTAAACACTTTTAGGCTGAGGCTCATTCAGCAGAGGACAGCAAGCTTTCATAAAACATCCCTAAACCTGGGATCACTGGAGGGAAGGTAGCCACATCTGGGGCCTCATCCAGCAAAAGATCATAAACCTTGTTGATCTCGGGGGCAGCTGAAGAGATCTAGAGTAAGAAGCGGTCTTCCAACAGATCCTTCTCTTACTATGGCACTAGGTCTGTGGGTCTGCAATGCAGTCCCTGTATTGTTACACGATTAGTCCAGCAAATCCAGACAGGTAGTTTGAGGGACTCAGCTTTGGTACACTGCCAGAGGAGGGTAGCAGGACACTACCCGAATGCCAGTAAGGCAATCTGTACATAAAACTCCCACTCCAACTCATTACTGAAACAAAACAAAATCCCATCAGATCCTAAGTATACCTCACCTCTACATGGCACTTACACTATTTTAACAGCAGACCATACCTCCCTTTCAAATCCCTTAAACACCATATACATAACCCCCTTTCTACAACCTTTTTACCAAACTCAAATGCATCTGTTTTCTTAATATTCCTTTTCTCTACTACAATTTTTTCCTTCAGTGCTACTACACATCCCTCCCTCTTCCTTAGCACACAACTTGAACAAAATTTAGTACTATTTTTGTTAATTTTGTAACTGAAAGTTGCACTTGAAACTTGCACAATGCGTCTTAGAACAAATGTTTAGTTTTTATGATTCCATCTTTTGGGGCTTTTCTCAACAGGACTAGGCTGAAAAGGTGTTCACCTAGTCAGACAATCTTGGTTAACAAATGTAATAAATGAATCCCTTTTAATAGCAGTTTCTCTGTTCTACACAGTCTACTAAAGCTGGTCTTCAGTTAGACTCTTCACTATTCCTTGCTTTTTGCCTATACTATGCTGCAAATACATAAAAAGGAAAGGCAGTCTAACCTGCAGTCTAAACATCTGCTTAGCCTCATCCCATTTTTCCTTTTCATTGTTACGTGCTCCCAATACCTTGGTACCTCTGCTGATTTTCCTCTGATAAGTTCCATCTCTCCCTCTCCTATTTTCAATACTCCTAACAGACATACTTAGTAAAATGTTTTCTCCATTCCTGCACTAGCTTAGCTCTTTATGCTACTTCATGAATATATTTTGCATGGCTATTTTCCTTAAGGACCTGCACCCCAAATTAATCCTATTCTCTAGCTCTTGACCCCCCCCCCAATCATCCTTTTCAACTGATTTATAAACTAAGTTATGTATATCGGCCTTAATTACACACGTCTTGAAGTACCCCTTCAAATCAGGCAACTCAAACCATCTTGTTAGGCAGAATTAGCTTCTCACTTAACTCTTGCCCACTTCTACCAAAGTCCTTCAGCTCTATTACCCACAACTTCTCTGCTTGATAAAAATATGCCTCACCATATACAAGACTAAAGGGACTAACATTTTTACTACTTTTATTTTACCATCTACAATCAGGAGCTTTCAGAGTCTCAAAATGTCTGCAATATCTTTAGCCTCTTCCCACACAGCCTTAGACGCCATAACAGAATCCTTTTTAATCCATACACCTAAATATTTCATCTTGGGTCCCAAAACTATAGGTATTGCTCAACCAAGTCAAGCATTGGTTCACATTCTACAGCTATAACGTTTCATCTTCATTTTACACCCCCCCCCCCAAAAAAAAAAAAAAAAAAACCGTAAAACTGTCTGAAAATGTCCACAACACAAATATCCTTTTCTGGATTTATTTCAGTTTGTTATCCATGTCAGTGAGTAGGTCTACTAACCTTTTTTCAGTCATGACCTAGGTGTAACATGCATTTTACAAGATAATGCTTGTTATAAGCATACGCATAGTTTAAAGTTAAATATTTACAATACATTCGATTAGTCATGGTTGTTACAATGTGTAATCAAAATGAGAAGCAATGACATCAGTTAGTACAAACTTTTAGGTATAATACAATATATCCATTAGTGAGGCTTATTAAATATAAATTAGAGAAAATGAGAAGCAATGGCAGACATTAGGACAGTGCTTAATCTAATAGTATCAAGGCAGCAGCTACATTAAGCCTCTACTTAAAATGTTTAGTTGGGGCTGATTTGAAAGTTTGCAAGTTTGGATTGCTCTCTGTCTTCTTTCTTAAATCTGGGACAGACTACAAAATAAGTCATCCTGTGTGCTCCTTGAGTGCAGTTTTTGTTAGAAGTAACTCCAGTGGTGTACTATTGCCACAGTGAAATTTTACAAATCAAAGTAGCATTTAGAGATACAGCAGTCTGTAATAGGGAACCAACTGGCTTGTTTCAATAGGTTGTAGTGATGTATGTGTGATCAAGTATTACAAACTTGAAAATTATATTCTTAGTAGTTTGGAGTTAATGGGTTTTGACAAACTGAGGCAAAATAAAGTAAGTCATTATTCTAATTTAGGACTTGGATGTTTTTGGTCATTGAGGCATAAGCGGTAGGTGACAGAAGGGACATTAGCAAAGCATTTGTAGAAGTACTTTGGATGCAATGCTTTCAGTAAAAGGGCAAGGGTGAAGCTCAATGAGGGGATGAGAACGAGTTTAATGTACTTTTGAGACTTTGCATAATGTTACAATTACATGCGACAGGAGGGCAGTAAGAATTAACAGGTTAGCAAGAAGCCAAGAATTCAGCTTAGAAAAAAATTTGTCTGAAACAGTTCTGTAGAGTTTGGCTTTTACGATTTGATATGGATGTCATTTGTGTACACCACCAGGTTAAGGCCTTGTAGGTCAAAAGGGGCATCGTTTATAAAATATTAAAGATTTATAAAATATTAAAGCTAGGGGTCCTGATACAGGACCTTGACTTACTTCTATATTAAGTGCTCTTAGCAGATAAGCTGATCTTTGCAGAAACTTGAAAGGTTGAAAGGTCTTTGATATAGTTTTGGAACCAGGAAAATTGTACTCTGAGGTTTACTCTCTAGAATTTACTGAAGAGAGTAAAAGACACCGTCTAAAAAGACTGTAGTCAGTGAAAATGCTTGGATATGTGGCAATTGCTATTATGTAAAATATTGGTTACTGTGGTAAGAGAAGTGACAGTAATACAGGAGTTTCAAAAACCATGAGGCCGAATTGCACAAGTCCATACCTGTGTGTGCCAAGAGCAGATTATAAAGGACTTTTTTTGAAAATGGTGAAGGGATATACTTTAGATATGGGCCTGTAATCTTAAAGATCTGAGGTGTTGGGTATTTTGGGAAAGAGGATAACTGTTTAAAAGGCATCAGGGACTATGCCTGACATAAGTGAAAGATTTAAGGCGATAGGTTTTGTAATAAAGTCAGATGAGAGCTGAAGGAACGTGGGGTGTAGTGTACTAAACCTGGAAAGCTTCAGGAGGGACTTGACAGGAATAGTAAAATAGGCAGCAGCACATTCTGCCAGAGGGTACAAGAGATTCCTGTTGCTACTGGAATTAGAACGGACCATGGGTGGAAAGTATTGTTGGAAGTTTATTACAGTGAGTAGGAAGTTTTTAAACAGAAAAGGGAAGTACTCAGTGTCCAAGGAATTGGTAAGAGTATTTGGTGTCAGTAATATGGCTAATAGGTTGTTTTACTTCCTTCCAGAATTTAGGTGATGAAGCTCTGCTGTTGTTGCCTAAGGTACACTGTTTTAGCACTGCTTGTGGCAAATCTATTTTATTTCATGTACTGTAGTAAGTTTTGGAGGAGAAGATTACTATTGGGATTGGATTTCCATGCTGTCCATGTTCTATCCCTTTAATTTGTTGCTTAATATTGTGATTAAGCCAGGGGCATTTCTGTCCTCTTGGGGATCTTTGTGTATACAGGAACAGATGACTTTGCATTTGAGAAAGTGTTTAAAGACCATTCAAAATACTTTTGGAAATCAAATACAGAACACTCAACTCAGCCCATCCTTAAACTCCCAAAGCATTGCTTCACAGTTTAACTCATTTTATAAGTGCCCATCTACAAAATGAATGCAGCCATCCTACTCCAATTACTGAAGCCACAACAGACCTTTACACTTTCCGGTGATATCTACAATTAATACATGCATTCTGACCACCACTGCCCCTGAACAACATTCTACTAAATACCTCAAACTCACTGAAGGTAAGATATGAAAATGCTCTAGACAAGAAGAATGACCCCACCCTATGTGAAAAATCCTATACAATGCCTCTCCAACTGAGCTCAAAAAGTAAGTTTCTCACCCTTATCCAAAATCATGGAAAGATGTACTCACTCAACTTATTACATATTACTTTTCATAACTTCCTCTCCCCCTCACAGAATGGTTTCAGAACAAACAGTATAACCACTACCCCAAGGTTCACAGATTTTATATATCACAACAGAAGTTTAGATCTAACCTCAGCCCCATTTCTAGATCAATCCAAAGCATTCGACAATCAAGTTCTCCTAATTAAACTCTTCCAATAGATTATCACCCTCCTCAGTTAACTGGTTTCTTAGTCACTTCACTAACAGGTCCCAAGCAATGAAATGGCAAGACTATTTTTACTCTTTCCTTCCTATACAAGGCGTCTCAAGGCTCCATCCCAGGACCACTACTGTTAAACTTAATTAACTACCTAAACACAACAGCCAGAGGCTGCCATAGTACAACATGCAGATGACTCCACTCTGTGCTGCTAGGGCAGTATCCATACTCACTCACTCAGAAATCCTCCTCCATGGAAGCTTGGCTCAACTACTCAACATCTCCTGAATTCAAACAAACAAGCAAACTACTACTGTTCACCCCCAACCCTCTCCTCAAAAAAAACTACCTTTAACATAGTCATTCAACAAAACCAAGATAGAACTGGTATCCCACACCAACCACCAAGTGTGTTTGTAGGAGGACATCTGAAATTTGATTTCTACCTTCAGCAAGCCATAGAGACGCACAAACCTAGGTTGCATCAATTCAGGCAAATGCCATCTTACTGACTGCCAGAGAAAGTCATCCACTTTTCTACTCCCCACCCTATATATGCCTCTCCTAGACTAACCAATCTCAACTCCTTTCCATAAGCCAAAGTAGAATACTCTTACAGTAAAGTAGCCAAATTTGCAACCAATCAACAATGTGGATCACACAACCTCTTTAAAAACTTAACTGCCTCAAAGTTCTCTATAATACTCAAAACTTTTAAACTACTGCACAACTCAGAAAAATTCCCCATCTCTTCATTAACCATACACTACTTGAGACCTCTATGTTCCACTAACAAATCATTGATCTCAACTAAATCCAGCAATGCAGGATATCTGTATACACACTGCATCACTATCTGAACTTGAAAGACTAAATAGTGAAGCAACACTTGACAGATTAACCAGGGGTGGTGGAGGTCCAGAAATGTGCAACTGGCACATGGTTTTTTGGGCATCGCAGTGGTGCAGCGGTTAATGTTGCCACTTCACAGCAAGGGGTTCTCTGGGTCAGTACTCAGCTGGGATGCCTACTGCGCGGCGTCTGCATGTCCTCCCTGTGTGTCTGGGTTTCCTCTGGGTGCTCCTGTTTCCTCCCACATTCCAAAGACAAGTCTGGAGCATTTCTCCCTGGGCCTCTGCTGAAAATGGGCTCTATACCAGTTGGACTTTCCCAGTAAACAAATGTTAAATATAGCTGTAGGAATCCATGCCATAAATCTTCCTTTGGTCTGCGCTCATGTCCTAGACTTTGAACAAGTCTTGATGGTAAAAAATGTGAAGCCTGACAATCTATACATACCAACACTGTAGTACATATTTCCTTATTAAAAAACTATTCATATACAACCCATGCAACTACTATAAACACTGCAACTGATGTCAAGGAGGTCTGAATAATGGAGCTGTTGCACATGAATGAAACTGACTGCAAAGGATGTCCACATCTGTATAATGGAACTTTTCTCCCCGGGCCTCCAGTGAAAAGGGGCACTACTCAGTTGGACTTTCCTGGTAAACTAATGCCAATAAAATAAATTGCAATGTCTGGATTAGTTACAGATATAGTGGGGGACCGATCTACGTAAAAGTTAAAAAAATGTTGGGTTTCTTTTGTGGGAAAATTCTTCCCACAATCATGAGGGCTTTGCTTTTGTTTTAAAGGACCAACATATGATATGACTAAGCAGTGGTTGCTAATAGAGTTAGATAAGACATCCAACTTGGGTGCATTTTTGCTTAATATTGGTAAAGTTTAGGGCTGAATGGTTTCTGGTGAGAAGACTGGGCCTAGCAGGATCCTGTACTAGTTGCTCCAGGCTGATGTAGTTTAGCATTATTAATTTGCAATTTATTAGGGCCAATGACATTCTGAAATCTCCAAAACTTCAATTTTTAGAGTTCTTGCCTTGCTGAAACGTTAAATATGGAGGGATGTCTTACCTTCCTGGGTAATACGAGCTGGAATCCAGTTAAAGCATCTACCATCTGGCGTACTTCCTGCCTCATGCTCCATTTGTACATTACATTGTTTAATAAAAGGAGCATAGAGTCTCCTCCAATTCCTGTACCAGGCCTACTGTCTGAAAGAACATAGTACTTGGAATGGGTTACTATGATGAGCAAAAGTCATCTTTTGTCTGTTTCTAAGGCAGCAATAAGGGTCTTCCAGAATAAGTCATTCTAATAAAATCCATTTGTTACCAATGCCACATGCATTGATGCAGGCTACTGTTGTACACAGGACAGACTGAAGAGGAAGGGATGGTATTTTCATTTATTGGTGTAGGATTAAATGTCTCATGACATGAATAATTTGTCTAAGACATAATAAAATCTAGTAAGATTGTCTTCAGTTTTGTCTAAAGGGGTGGGAATATTTTGTAATAGCTATTTTTGTAAGATGTATTGTTTTGTTTAACAGTATGCTGACTTAGCATGCTTGAAGTTAAGATGATGGAGATATCTGGAAGATGCTGATTGATTTAAGAGGTATACGGGTAAGCACTATATCTGAGGCAGACAGCTGAAGTGAGATTAGTATAAAAGTACACAGATTCTCAGGGTTGAGTAACTAGTGTGTTGTAACAGAATGGGTCATGGACAGAGGACTTGAAGAGGGGGAGTGTTGTCATTACTCAGTAGACACAGCAACAGAATGACTAGACTGGTTTCTGATTCAAAGGAGGGGATCTTAAAATGTAGACCTTGAACACTGATGAGACCTGCAGGATAACAAAGGTAGGTGGGAAGTCTAGGTGCCACCTACGCTTATAGGGATAAGCCAACAAAGCAGTAGAGATAATAGTGAAACCTTCACACTACCCAAAATGTAATTGCTTAGCCTACCTACTTGTTAGGCTAAGTTAGGAGGAGAATAGGTCTAGTAAGTGGGAGCTGGAATGTAAACAACAAAAATAAGAGGCTATCTGGCTGCCACCTAGGTAGAAAATGGATGCTAGGTGAGGTGGAATGTTTTACTGATGGGAGGAGGATGGCAACATTAAAGATAGACAGGCTATACATTGGAAGGAGGAGGGGAGTCTACAGGCGTTTTACACATGTCAATAATACTAAAGGAGGAAGAAAGAGTAAGCTGACTGCCTATTTTCTTTGAGGGAGTGTGTGATGACAGTTGGATGAAGGAAAGCAAGGGTAGCCTTTGAAATGAATACTAATTAAAATGGTCTATTCTTGAAGCAGAGCCTGGAGGTAACTGAAGTAGAAAGATTTGAAAATAGGGAGGGGTCAAAGAAAAAAAAGTGGAAAATGGGTTGGTTTTGACTTGCTGATTATGAAGTGGTTAGCTGCATATAATTTAATTGATATGGAGTGAGTGGGTGGCAATGGGGGTAGGGTGGAGAACAAAGTGAAACCATGTATTGCAAGCAGAGTGCGGCTAAACCCGGTGTCTAACTCCAGATACAAAAGTGGAGAAAGTAGATAATATTGCAGAAACTAAAGTGGAAAAGTGACAGTATATTAAGACCAAAGAGAGAAGGAGAGAGCAAAAGGACAGACAATATGGAGGGTGTACAATAGTTAACAGTCCAAAAGAAGCAATGACATCGGATCACAATAAACTAGCACTTTTGAACACTGATTCACTTGCAAAGGTTTTAGGTTCACATTAGCAAGGTACAGCTGCAGTAAAATACTCTAACGTAGAGAAAGGAGCAAATTGCAAAAGCATACACAGAAATATAAAAAGGAAGACAGCAAGAGGTGGTAGTGGAGAAAACAGCTAAATTATAATCTGACTGCAATGTCCACCTACAGGACTATATGCAGGTAAAATAGAAGCCTCTTATGAGAATGCTGCTTAGCAATTAGAGCAGGCAAGGTTTGGTGGGAGCAGTCATTTGGGTTGATTACTGGGGAAGCACTGCAAAGAACACAAATTGAGTGGTCTACTTTTAGATATTGAGCCCAAAAAGACCCGATAGTGCAACGGCTGTTAAAGTAAATGCAAGGAATTTTTTTTTGCCTTATATAATTTCCCCAATTTATAAAGATAAATAAATGTTAAGTAACTGGGAAAGTCTGAATGGGACAGAGTCCATTTTCAGTGGAAGCCCAGGGAAAAATGCTCCAAAAGCATGTATTTGAAATGTGGGAGGAAACCAACGCACCCAGAAGGAAACCCATGCGAAGCAAGGAGGACATGCACACTTCAGGCATAGAAGGCACCCCAGCAGACAATCGAACCAGAGAACCTCTTGCAGCATCACTGCTCCAATTGGAGATACCAATGTAGAAAATAAAGGAGATACTCTATAGATTTCATCTTAGAGGTTTTTAGAATTAA
This sequence comes from Protopterus annectens, assembly GCF_019279795.1. Classification (NCBI taxonomy): domain Eukaryota; kingdom Metazoa; phylum Chordata; order Ceratodontiformes; family Protopteridae; genus Protopterus; species Protopterus annectens. The sequence goes on along the minus strand of NC_056739.1, from coordinate 1,686,066,671 downwards.
TCATCGATATACATTTTGCATATGTATACAAGTACCTTGTAGTTACTAGGCCAAACATACCTGGTACAGCCCAATAAAGGAATTTGCAGATCCTATTCATTGCCCTTTAATTGCATTTAAAATAAAATTAAATTACTCAGATATACACTGTGGCAATGCCACAGCAAGTACTAAAACACATCAAAATAACACTTACTGGTCTGAAGGTTGTGAGGCAGAATCATATCTGTGCAATGTTTTGGCACCATCAATGACCAGAGATCTGGTCTGTGGTGGGTCTCTGATAAGGATACAGGAAGTTTAATATGGTTAGTGATCCTGTAATATCAAAGCAATTTAATTCTACAGATTTTTCAAGATAATTGTGATAAGATGAAACAGCAATATTGCTGCAAATACAGCCAGTCAATTGGCAAATGCAAATGAAAGGCATGTCAGAGAAGATACCCAGCTGCTTACAAGGGTTGGAGGCTAAGAGGCAAAGAGTATTTTCTGTAACACTGGCTAAAAAAGTACATCACTGCCCTAATGCACAAAACAAAAGCAGTGTATACCTATTGCTATTACAGCCACAGCAAGCCCTTTAAGTACATTAAGCACAGCAAGCATCTACAGAAAACCTGCAATTCAGTTGCAACCAATCAAGTCAGCATTTGCAAAGCAGCGTAGCAGCATTAATAATGCTTTCAAAAATGAAAGCCCAAATAATGCAGCATCTGTAATGTATAAAATAAAAAAAATTTGGACATAAAACACGCTTCTCATACTTTTGTGTACAGTCAGGGATTCTCAGTTCACATTAGCTGAAATAAATCAACTATTTGCACAGAGATCTGCCAGTGGTAGAAGTGATAAGGACAGATGGGAAAGAAATTACTGAAGCATGGAAGAGAAAAGGGGTGAAGATGAGTATGCTGAGTGGGCAGATGCAAATACAACAGGAGAGTTCAATAGTGACTGTATACGTAGGAAGTGAAGCTACACCAGTGTCTTGGTAATCTCCAGGAACAATAAGTGAACTTAAGAGTAGAGGAGGTAAATACTGCAGAAATGAGTACAGAAAGGACAATCACAAGTGGAGTCCCTCTGGGATCAGTCCCTGGACTGCTTTAGAATTTACTTCTCTGAAGTCAATGCTAATGATCTCTGGCAGATTAAATTTGCAGATAATTGCAAATTAGGAGCAGTCATTGAATTCCACACAAACAAATGTTCGCCAGGAAAGGTTGACAAACTGGTGTCAGACCCATGGACTAAAACTAAATTTTAAGAAATGCACAATTACTAGGAGTGAATGACTTCCTGAAGGATACTATCAAATTGACACACACCTTAGATTTGACCTAGTCGTCAGGGACTTAAGGACACAAACGGTAATCTAGCCTTTGACCATCAAGTGTTTACAACACAGACAATCATTCTGTGTCGTGCAACTTAAAGGTAATGCATCTAGGTCCAAGAAGTCATTGTTCCACTGTACACAGCATTCATCAGACCCATCATAGAATACAATACTCCCATTTGGTATGTACCTAACCAGACATCTATTTTTATTTACATTTGTTGACCGGGAGTGTCCAACTGGACGTAGGTCTATTTTCAGTGGAGGCCTAGGGAGAAAAGCTCCACAGTTAAAATAAACAGACAGTAGTTACATTGGATTACATAGCGATTAATTACAAACATTTACAGATGAAGAACATAGTACATCAGTAGACAACTAGAAACTATATCTGCGAAGTACATAACAGACATTAACATTACAATAAGAAGTTCCTGCTGTATAATAAGTACTAGGCTTATGAGCATCTGTGCTTGCTATAATCAAGGTAGTTAGTGGGCTGGAAAGAAAGTAGTGGTTGGATTGGGTGGGTGATGTTAGAGTGGGAGTTGCAAGGGCATAGCCAGCATGTTTTTAGGTGCACTTTTAGTAAAGTTTTGAAGTGGGTGCATGATGGTATGGAGGTAATTGTGGGTGGGAAGGAGTGCCATAATTTGGCTATGGCGCAAGACAAAAGTGCTTCATCAGCAGAGTTATTGGCATTAGTGAGCTGCACGTGATTTTTGTTGCTGGATCTTAGTGGTCTGGTGGTGCAATAGGGTTGGAGTAGATTCTGGAGGGATGGGACATTCAGTGGATGGTTTAGCAGTTTGTGGGTGAATGAGAGTTGATACCACTAAAGGAGGTGAGGGAGTTCAAGACAGCCCAGTTAAGCAAATGAGACAGTGGTGACTATCGTAGGATGCCCCTGTGGCGAATTTGGCAATTTTGTTGTAGCAGGTCTCTAGCTGGTTTAGATTACATTGCCTTAGGTTGGTATATATTGGAGAGGCATAAAGTAGGGTGGAGATAAGGTGGGATACTATTTGCTAACAGAAGGGAATAAGAGAAAGTGGAAGATGAGTGTGTGTGTGTGGGTGTGGGGGGGGGTCAGCTGATTACAAGCCAAAGCAGAGTGCTCTCCAGGGGAAAATTAATATTGGCTCAAACAGGTAGACACATACTCAAAGTTAACTTTAGCTGTTTGCAGACAGTTCAGACCCGGACTGCGCTTTTCTTATAAGAATGATAAAGGTGGCACCGCAGTTGAATACTTGAGTGGAGTTAGGTCTAGAAAAGAAGAGTAGAGAAAGGAGTAAGCACTTTTGAGATGGTAAAGATATATTATAAAGATTACAAACAAACAAGAGCAAATAGCTACCACATACAGAAAAATACGTCTTGAACCAGCTCTACTAGTATATGCAGATACTGAGCCAACTGGAAAAACATCTGTTAGAAGAAACATCAGACAGTTATGCAGTCACAGATAAAAATATAGTGAGCAGCACTCTGTCCTGGGTCTCTAATGTGATTCTATCCACCAGTAACAGCACAATTATATAGAAATAATTAGACACCAGTATGAGCAGTCTACACACAACACATTTAAATGAATAACATTAGTGAACAAGTTGCAGCTATGCAAATGGACCATAATATTATACTAAAAACTTGGTGCAGACAAAACGCTAGCATGCCATAGTAACTTCTAATAATAAAGCATAAATCATATTATATGTCTAACAATTCAACAAACGTACACAGCTGTAAAATGTCTAACAATTCAACATAAATAGGCATATACAGTTGTAAATCACTTACCGGAGAGACAATGAGCTCCTCAATGGGCCAGTAGCAGAGTGGATTGCAGTTTTAAAAATGGTGCCTGCCACAGGTAATATTCATTAACTTAAGGATTGGCTTAAGGTAATAAACAGGGAAGGGGGAGAACAAGGGTAAGAGAGCAGGCAGTTCTTCTGTACTGCTGCTAATGAGCCAAAACAAAGACAAGTTTGTGTTTAAGAAATAATCAGAATTGACCAAGGACTGCTCTGAAACTAAGTCATTTCTTAACCATTTCTCAGGTGGAAAAACAGGATAACCTTGTATCAGTAGGCTACTGTGGTCTCAAGTTTAAATTAACAAACACACACTATTGATCAGTTATGGATACTATTTGCTAACAGAAGGGAATAAGAGAGAAAGTGGAAGATAAGTGTGTGTGTGGGGGGCTGCTTACAAGCCAAAGCAGAGTGCTCTCCAGGGGAAAATGGATATTGGCTCAAACAGGTAGACACATACTCAAAGTTAACTTTAGCTGTCTGCAGAAAGTTCAGACCCGGACTGGGCTATTCTTATAAGAATGATAAAGGTGGTATATAACCAACTGGAACTGGAATGCCCAGAGGTTCCTCACTAAAATTCAGGGTGCAAGTATAATGTCCTGTGTAGACTGCGTCAAGGCCCTAACCCTGTATGATCTCCTACAGGCTGTTGAGGGGAGAACAAGGCCTGGCATACAGAGCATTATCAGACCCCTCTCTGATGGACCTCTTGCATATCCACAAAAACAGTACCAAAATGACCCATATTAAACACTTAAAACCTTGCTTGTGCTATAAATAGGACCTGCTGGAGAGACAGGTATGCATCCCAGAGACTATCGTATCTCTGGAACAGGCTGCCCATACATGTGAAGCAAAGTTCCTCCCTAACCCAATTCAAGTGCAACTTGGACAACTGGACGGTGACCAGGAAACTCATCCCTGACTTGGCACCCCTCTCTAATACACACAGGCAACCAGTAAAGGTTTCATCTCCCAAACCCCTGCTTACACTTATCAAGAGTACCAGAACTTGACAGATTTGGGTTGCATGGCTAAGCTTAAAAAGGCCCTTGTGGTCATTAGCTTAGTAAACATCTATAAACAAGCATCTGCTACAATGTATGAAGACCAGATAAGTAGGAGAGTGCAAAAGCAAAAGTCAGAGGATTTTAATGGTCAAAATTACCTAATGGTCAAAGAGGAGCAAGAGTTCGTCAGAGCAGGATAACTGTACCTAGAACGTTTGAAAACTGGTTCCTTTGTATAAAAATTACAGGTTTACATCAGCTAAGCATAAGTGCTGCAAACTACTCTTGAGATGACAAAGGGGTAAACGCACTGAAGTACAGATGTGAAGGGAGCAAGAGGACAGAGGGGAAAACAAGGTTAAGTTATAACTGGTGACTTGCAACGCCTACCTACAGGACTACATACACAGTAGAACAGAAGCCTCTTGTGAATACTGCCTAGCACAGAGCAAAACTGGCTTGGTGGAAACTGATGGCAGAGCCCACACTGCAAGAAAAACTGGGTTGTCCCTTTTTTAGATATGGATATAGCATGATGGTTAGTGCAGATGTAAAAAGTAATCTGCAAATAAAGCTAACTTTCCTTTAGTAACATACCAGTTACATTCTTGAATTTGGGAGTCCCTTATTTTGTAGTAAACAATATACGTAACGCAAATAGTTGGAAAGATGAACCCTTATCTGGTTCTGTTTCAATCAGCTCATCAGAAAGGAATTCTCCCACTTCATTTTTGCCTCTGATCTATTATATCATTAGAACAATTCTGTCAGGAAATGCAACTGCTGTCACTGTCCTGCTCAAAAAATCCCAAATGACAGTATTCTCTGCATCAAAACCCACCAACAATAGCAGTGTATTGATGCACACTGCTTCTCTGGATCACGGTTCTACTTTTGAAGAAGGTTTGCATCCTCTCCAAAAAAACATACTAATCCACATCTCTTAAAGCCTGATCTAATTGGTCCTTACCTTCTAGGTAACACAAACCACAGCATTCTTCCAAGATGCAAGTACTCTCTCCACCTTTAAAATACTGTTAAATGAAACAGTTCATCACATAATCCCAACTTCTAAATTTCAACAGGAAAACTGC